>NC_051178.1:736729-769283 GCF_013339695.2 Rhipicephalus sanguineus | reverse complement strand
CTCAGGATTCTAGTTTCACCTCTGCGTCCGAGCTGAGGCGTTGTGCCTCTAACTACTCCATACTATTGCCAGGCCGTAGTAACGATGAAGGAGCAAACGCAGCCGGTACCAGATGAAACGCTTTATTGGGTGAACTTGTGCCCAGTAAAAAAAGTCGGTCGTTGGTAATCTACGTGTCGGTGGAATTCGCCGTATTTTAAATGCGAAGCACTTCTTGGCCGACCAAAGGCACTTTGACCGTTTCTATCTATCTAGACACTTATATCTGCGCGCTCTCATAGTCGCCTTCGCAACTTGGTATAAACCAAAATTAGCATAGCTGGAAATTGGTGTATGGCGAACACGATTAACATGTCATGACATGAACAGCGTGCCTTGCTTGTCGCGCACCTCGCGAAACCCTTTTCCTCAGTCATGTGTAGCACATACCCGCCTACCACGACCGATGGAATGCGGATATACGTGCCCCACGTCATTTACAACCCAGTGACGGCGAGAATAGACTTTAGAGATGTTCACACCATGGCGTTAAGGATGCCTTGTCGCAGAAAATACTGATAGACGCAAAGAATAAAACTCACAGGTCCTGCCAAAATCGAACCCAAGCATTCAAGTGACATTCAAGCGTGACAGTCTAGTGTCCTTCCACAGGGGCTACACCTTGTACCGGTGTCACACGCTTCCCTTTGATCGCGATTGGCCCTGATCCCGATTGAATTTCACGATCGCAATTGGCACCCTTACGCAAGCTGCAGAGGGGAGCCACTCAAAATTGAGAAATTCGATCCTGATCAAGCTCGATCGCTATCGACAGTGCGCCGTTGTGGTACCAGTATTATACAGTTGTCACGTCGGGGCAATGCTAATTCTGCTTGCAGTGTTGGCAAACAACTTTGGTAACAATGTAGTATTTACTGTACACATACTATGACTCCACCACCTATAGTCAAGCTTTGCTCGATCCTAAATCTGCCAACGACCACTGTTGTGATATGCACCTCACCACACCGTAGCGTGCACTTCATTTCGATAAAATGGATGCATGTGCAAACGGATGTAAGGTGTGGTTTCATGGGGCGTGCACACAAGGTCGTGAAACTCTGCAACCACTTCCGTTGAGAGCGCGGAGACAGCGTGGTAATACTTCGCTCGTTGCGAGGTAATGCGCCGAAGGGCAAAGATGGCCTCCACGTGCGTAAACCAGGCTGCAGGATTCTGGGGCCAAAACGACGGCAGGTGAATCTGCACCGTGGCAATGCCCTCTGCGCCGATCGTCGGTCTGTCACTTGTGGTCGCGTCCATGATGTAGTGCTCGCCCTGCGTTCACGTCCGGGTCACCACGTTATAGGGACTGAGGTTAGGTCCACTATAACAATGCGTGTGGCGGCGAGCGTAAAAACCAGGGAACCGTTCAGACCGATGGCAGGAGCAGAAGAAGACTATTCTTTATTTTCGTTTTCTTTTCCTCGCAGCCCGCAGCACGAGGAACGAGGAGCGTGCGCGCCAAAATTAATAGTCAGCCGATGAAGACGACGATGGCCGCTAGATGCTTGAACGCTTGTAGCGATCTTATATCGAATGGTGAGGTATCGTTCAGGCGTCATGGATCCCGACGTGCCTGGTAAGCCTTCAATATGGCCGCAACTACTCAATTTGGTTCAAATGAAAACAAACAAAAACGCCAGACCTGCGCGGAAAGCGCAGCACAGTCACAGCGAAAGCTGGAAGAGAGGCATTTCTAGAGCCCGTCATAAACTCTATTGTGGCTGCAAATACAAGTACACTAGTAACGTACCCACTACGGCACAAATCTTAATTTTTGTGAAATTGTTAAGCACCCACCAGGCACGACATTATTCGTCATTCTGCGGAGAAGTGAGGTACCATCTGTATGGCATTATGTGCACTTTGTTGATGCGATGGTTGATGACCATGAAGGTTTATGGTTGAGCCCTTGGTAATGAGTTGGAAGCTTTAAATGTTCCACCAGTTACGTAATTCGCATTGTGTGACGCCCGGTCGTTATTGAACTCTCCCACCACGCTTTATAACATAAGTTAATGTTAGAAAGAGAGAGAGAGAGAGGCAATTAACTTTATTCTTACCCTGAGGAAATGGATCACGGGAGCCTTATTGGCTTCCTTGGCAACCAATAGAAGTGCACTTGCAAGGAAACCACTACGCTATAAATCATCATAACTTTTCTGATGTAGGGAAGGAGCCACTATGCAATTTTTTGTCAATCTGCGGAGAACCGTGGTACCCGCTAAACACCTGTAAGGCATTTTGTGCACTTTGTTGACGCTGTGGCCGATGGCGATGAAGAATTATGACAGAGGCCTTTGTAATGGGTTGGAGGCATTCGACAACCCACTCGTTGCGCAATTCGCATTGTGTGACGCAGGGTTACAGAATTCGCGTTGTGTGACGCCTGGTTGTGATTTTACTCTTCTATCACACTACATTACATACGTTAATGTGGTTCCTTCCCAATATGAAGACTGTATAGGGTCTCTTTGAAACGCTGTTTCGAACACCGGTATGGCTCTGAGGTAGAATACCGGGCTCTCACGCAGAAGGCCCAGGTTCGAACCTCGTCCCATTCTGAATATTTTATCTTCGTTTTTTTTTATTTCGCGCGATAGTGGTTACGGACACCGGCGCCGGCGGTTACGGCGGCGGACAACTACGGCGCCAAAAACAGCCCTTGTTGCGATCTCATACCAGCTTTCGCTGTAAGAAATCTGACCTAGTCAGGTACTCGATGTCTGCTTCGCATGAAATCGATTCCCACAGTGCATGGTATCTGCCGTGGATCTGCGTGGGATCTGCCGGTGTACCGTAGTAGCGGGACCTCTACCAGATCTCTTCCTTAGTAGGTGTCGGCCTTGTTGGGCATCTGGAATATGTCGGATTTGACAAGGCAAATGTAAACTGTTGCCTTCCTTTCAGCGAGGAAGATCATATAGTTGAAGCGATGAGAAATCGTTGAACAGGGAATGTCGCTGGAGGGGACGTTTCGACAAGCGGACTTGTCTTCAAGGGAGGATCTACTTCACAGACGGCCACTTCAGAGATGCTTGTACGCAGTTAAGCATCTATACAATTCGGCGTTTGAGCCTCATTATCTATATTCAAACGTTTCATGGACATTCTGCCCGCTGCACTGTCCGGTGTTTGCTCCTATTAAGACGATATCTTCATCAAGGGAGCGTCGAATGAAGATAATCTAGATCGAGTGGAAGCATTTCTGCAGCTTTTGCGACAGGAAGGTCTCAAAGCAAAACGCAACCATTAATATTTAGTGAAAAATGTATGTATTCATTCATTCTGCTAAGAGTTGATTGGCCCTTGACTAAACGTAGGCTGCGGCATCAGATGTGTCCTATACAACTATTCACTTGAACCATTACATATCTATATGACTTTTTATTTTCTCGGGGTTTCGTAACATTCGAGGCAACATTCGACCTCCCGTTGGCTAAGGGCGAATTCCGGCGTGCTTCTCGAAAAAAGAAAGCATGAAGTCGCTAGCTGCTAGCGCCATAAGAAATGTTCGTTGCAGCGCAAAAACTCATCTTCAGTCCCCCTTGGTTCCGAAAGTGCCCGAGGTTCACTGGTCTTTTTGGATGAAGCCACCTGCGCGCGGCGGTTTACAAAACAATGAAAACCAAAAACCAAAGAGAAAGTGCAACAGTGCGGAACTCTTAGGAAGAGATAGAGCGCACTAAGACGCTTTCCTCGGCGGCGGGAATATATCGATGTGCACTCCCATTGGTCTGGATTGACGTCACGGGTAATTTTAACGCGGCGGTTACCGATTGGTGAGAACAAGAAGCGGAGGCGAAACTTATTCAAGACACTGAGAGCGAAACGTCGCCTCGCCGAAGGTATTGCATCACCTTGTGCAACATGGTACAACTCCGCTGGTCCCCAAATTTCCCAGGTTGAGACGTCACTGTCGTTTTCTGAAGAACCAGAAGAATTTTGGAAAAGATATGCACAAGTCAATACCTAGCTAGCGAGGGCCGAAATCCACTTCCCTGGAAGAGTGACGCTGGGGGAAGCGTAACTTTTTTGCGGAAAGTGAGACTGTCTAATGCTGTACTCAACCCATCTCGTAATGTTTAAAACGAATACAATGTCTTCAATATTGACAAATACCTCTACTAGCCGAGCTATATTTGCAAAGCGAGATACTTGGTTTCGAAATTTCCATAGCCATGTTTTTTAAGTGCGATGTCACAAGTATTTTTATAAAGCAGGAGTAGAAGCTGCTACTTTTGAGCACCTTTCTTCTAGGTCCAGTTGCCGCTGTAGGTTTAAAAAGTAACACTGCCTGGGCAGTGGCGTAGCCAGGGGGAGGGGGGGCTACGCCACTGCCCAGGCAGTGGCGTAGCCCCCCCCCCCCCGAAATTTTTTTTGCCATGGCACACATAGCTCAAAATCACAGTCGATCACATCTGCCTGCCCGACCCCACTTCAAATCAAGGAGGTGCCCCCCCCCCCCCCCCGAAAAAATATTCTGGCTATGCCCCTGTGCCTGGGGAGTGGATTGGTTCTTTATATTTTGGTGGAGGCTACTAACGAATAAACGTGAGCGCGCAAAAACTACACAAGTCAACCGCTGGGCTTACAACCAAAGTTTATTCATGATGATCCCACCGACTTCGATTGCCCCGAGATTATAAAATGAAGAAACCTGCAGGCATAAAATGAAACCAGCTTTCAGAGGACAGTTTAAATGGCAGAGTATTGGGAGCAGCACTGAAAATGCAGACGACATAGAATACAGGCTGACGATGATGATGTGACTGTATGAGTCCATCTGTCCCCTTCAGGCATGACTTATGATGGACCGTCTTCAAATGCGTCAAATTGCAGCCACATAATTGCAAGGCCCCTCGATATTACATTACAAGAAAGAAAGTGATGCATGTCTTGTGCGAGTTTCAGTAACTGATTTTAAGTAGCGTGAAATGTAATATTTGATTTTTTTGAGATAAACCATTTTTTATTTTTGCATAACAAGAACGAAATATGAGGCTCAATGTGCGTGCGCAGTCTGTTTCTGGCTGTATTTATTTTGAGCAGACAAATAATACTTTCGGCTTTGGTCTTGGAACGCGGCAGGTCAAACGACCCCTCGAATTCATTGTAGTTCGTCCCCCAAATTGATCAGCTGTAGTCGTACGCAGCACACTGAGGTTAAGTCAAGACACGGTGACTATGCAGAAGGTTCAATTTGTCGTAAGCGCAATATATCTTGTGCTTTCTTGGCCACTGTTCCAAAGAAGTGGCAAAAAAAAAAAAGAAAAACATGGTTGATCCCTCTGTCATAGGAATTGGTATAACACGAAAGTAAAACGTGTCCTTACAGAAGTAGTTAAATGTTTACTGCACATTGATATAAGAGAGCGTGCACAATGTCTATTTGTGTTTGGCAGCTATAGTATCGTTTAACGTGCATGCCCCCACGTTGACGCTTAATGGTACAACTTTATCCCAACGACTAACGTCCATGATCAATAATTAAACAAACCCATGCGGCAGCTGCGGTAGTTAACGGTGAGAGCATAGCCAGAAAAAGCGGTGTGACAGCCAGAAGAGCGTCGATGATTGGACGCAGAACTTCGGCTAAGGTCGCCATCCCGCGGAATGTTAGAGTTATTGCTGGACTAACTAGATGGAAAAGTAACCCCCGTCGTGTCTCCCCTGTAGCCCAGCCGCAATTTTTCTCGGGGCGAGGGTAAGCGTGGAGCGCGGTGTTATAGCCGGCGAGGCAGGTGCGCGTCGCAGAGCTATTTTTGGTTTGGTGATACTATGCGCGAGGCTGACGCTTCGGCTAAGGTCGCCACTTCGCGGTGTTTTAAAACGTTGACAAAATTGCACTTCTCCTATTGGAAACGCGCTGAAGGGGACGGACGCGTTGCAGGAGCTAATCGCGGAGGCCATGGTCATGATGCAATACGTCACTTTACCACTCCCAGAGGGCGACACCACCCCGCTGACCAAGAGTACTGTGAGAGAAAAGTGCGAGATATAAAAGGCGCGTTTGTAAAGCCTCTAGAGTGTGTTACCATGGCGCAGTGGATAGCGTGCACGGCGTCTGTTGTCGCGGACCGAGAGGTCGAAGGTGTTACTCCCGTTGACGGAACGTTCTTTACTATGCTAGCAATTATACGGACACCCTCGGCTGGTTCTTGTCGTCGGTGTCGCCGTCATGTCCCGTATATGTATATATATGAATAGTTATACAAAAGCCACAAAGAAAATAATTCAGGACAATACTTTCGGACGCGCGGATTCGTACGGGCGACCCCTCACTCCTCAGCTACGGCACTGAACATTCGTTCCTAAGCGTAGTAACGGCGACCTATTTGTATACACGTCTTACCGCTGGCGGTACGCAGATCTAGGGGGCATTTGAGCGTGTTCTCTGCATTACCAGCAAGATGGCGCGAAGGGCGCGCGCGCGCTCTAAAGGTCGTCGTCCCGCTCGTTTCGATGCGCGCGCTGTGCTGTACTTTGCCCTATACAAGGGGTAGTCTCCTGCGCGCACGCGCTTATTTCGTGATGGGGGCGGTTTGTTCGTCTTGTGCATTCACCGGAAAGCTTGAGTTGAACACAAAGTGCACGAATGTGACTTCGCTCGCTGTAGCGGCCGCGTTTGCGAAAGTAGCGCTATGCTCAAATTCAAAAAAGTAACAACTGGGAGAGTTATTAGTTCGTGCTCGTGCTGTGTATACCTGTGCGTTCGTTTCGTGCGTCGTTGTGTTTGAGCAACGCGTTTGAAGTGTCGAGCTGTGACAGTTGTTAATTCGCACTCGTCGTGAGTGCGTCCCTTTCGTTCGTCTTTTGTGCTTGAGCAGCGCGCTGATAGTTCCGAGCTGCATGCCATTATTCGCGCGACATTCCAATCTGTTGCTATCGCTTTCATTCCTTCGGCCTGGTTACGAAACTGTAACTTTTTTTCTTGCCATCTGATCGTGTGCATTTTTTCGACATTTCCGTTAAGGAAACGTCACTGAAGTCTTGGTGGACCCCGGCATAAAACACTTTCGTGTTAAAGATATGTGGACACCGCGCCCCAACGGGCTATGGCAGAAAGCCTGGAATGATGCCGTCTGAGAAAATTTTAATGAATTTAGGTTGCCTTTACTGACACTGACTCCATATGCGCTGCTATGGTAGCGAGTATTTCAGAAGGTTAAAACGTGAGACTAGCACGCCGAACAAAGGCATCCATAACTCTGTAGTGAACGTTATCGACGACATTCGTATTTTAGAGCATCAGTCTTGAACTAGTTTAGTTAATACTCCATGGCTAATTTCTACGGCACTGAGTAGTTCACTTATTTATTTATTTATTTATTTATTTATTTATTTATTTATTTATTTTCGATACTGCCAGTCTCATACGAGACCAAAGCAGAAGGGCATCAGTTCTTGGATACACAATACAGTTTTCAGTTTCACGTTTATACAGCGGCACGTTTGTCAGAACGTGTAAGAATGGTTGGAGGCAGAAATGCCTGTAGGGGTCTCGAGGCAAAATTCAAAAAGTACATTCTGAAAAAATGGCGTTAATTGTATACAAACACTGAGCAATCGGTACATACTTCAAGACGGCATAGAAGACAGCTCTTATCTAGTGGACAATACAGCTCTAGTTGTACACAAACACAAGAGCACTGGGAACAATACACCAGAAAAATACACACTTAGGTAACTTTGAACCAGTTACTGCATCCAGCAAACAAATTCGTTTACGCGCGATTGGACTCGAACATTTATTCCACAAAAAATAACTGCTAGTAAAATGACAATACAACACTAGTTGTACACAAACACAAGAGCGCTGGAAACAATACACCAGAAAAATAAACACTTAGGTATCTTTGAACCAGTTACTGCACCCAGCAAAACAAAATTGTTTACGCGCAATTGAACGCGAACATTTATTCCACAAAAATAACCGCTAGAAAAAACGATAATACGGCTCATCAAAAGAGAAAAAGATAACTGGAAAATTATTTGCAGAACATGTCCTCGATTTTTGAGGTGAACTCTGACAATGATTGTATACTGGTAATCGAGGAATCTAGACTATTCCATTCTCTTATTGACAGGGGAAAGAATGAATTGTTGTGGAATATGGCGTTACTAGTTATCATCTCCGAAAATCTTCGGTGCCGTTTGTTTCGTTTTGATGTAGACAGAAAAGTGTGAAAACTTTCGCTCGCTTTCGTTCCGCTCTTTAGTGAAAAATTCGGATATGAAGGAGTGCTGTCAAATGCAGAAGGGCGAGTGTGAAAACATAAAAGATTTTCCATTGATAGTAATATTTATATTGACTATATACGTATCCGCTGGTTTAAAATCTTTATTTTCTTTCAGAACTATTCTTGCTTTGTCTGAAGTACCCGCTTACACTGTGCTTTGATTCTTTCTTCGAAACAGCGAGCTGAGTAGCGTGGTTTCTGTGAACTTCGCTGAGATCGACTGGACTTCGTCATGCACCACGGTTTGGGTTGGCGATGGTGTACCGTGGGTTTACGTGCGCAACTGCAGCTACTTATATCCAGTTTTATGCGAGTCCAGCAACGCGTCGATATGTGAGTGGGAACAAAATGAGTGAACAGGTTGTGGAGTAATATAATAATGCCATCTTTACGTTTTCTTCAGATGGAGATATCATTGACATTCCTGACTGCGGTGAGTGGTGCTGCAATTTCATTTCTTTATATGTGTCACTTACTCACGAGTGGGGATCATACGAGTTCTTCAAATTTCAATGTTTTAACGCGACAGCGTTAAAGAGCTCGTTTCGCGGATATTGCGGGGTCGGTGACGGTGTCTTAGGCTGTGAGCCAAAGTCAGCGTTGTCTGTGGGCGAAAATTCGAGGTAGATGAAAGTACAGAAGTAATAAAAAAATCTTCTCTTCGAGTGGAACCGGGGATTCGAACCAGCGACCCCCCGCTCCGAGGCGCAAAGCGTTTAGCCGCTCGGCCACCACGCTTACATCCTCCGGAATACTAACAGCGGGCTATTCTTATACAGCATTAGGCGTTGTTGGCATGCACATATCGCCCGCGAGATGGCGCAAACGGCTCACGGTGACGCTTTTAAACGGCATCGCCCCGCCGTGTGGCCGTGTTTCGAAGCGAAGCTCGAGTGTCGCAGGAGACGCAACGAAAGCAAACCGACCAATAGTAGCGCTTGCCCATCACGTGACACGGGGCCTATTTCTCCCTTAATTTTTTATACCTAAACTTCATCATTGTCACATGACGCTCTCTCGTTTTTTTTTTCCTTTCTCCATATTTCATGCTCTGTTCGTGATCGCGCAGCAACGATAATGCGAGGCGCCAAGGAAACAGCAGATAGTGGGTGACATCACAGCGGATTAGATCGTCAATTCACCCGAAGCCTAACGTGCTAGCTAATGAAATACCATTTGCATTTTAAGTGCTCTTTCGCTGTTCTCCGAGATAGGTCGCTCGGGACGCCAGTGGGGGGACGTCGCTCGTGTCGCAAATCCAGGTCACGTGGTTGCTGCTGGCCACGCAGC
Organism: Rhipicephalus sanguineus; assembly: GCF_013339695.2. Classification (NCBI taxonomy): domain Eukaryota; kingdom Metazoa; phylum Arthropoda; class Arachnida; order Ixodida; family Ixodidae; genus Rhipicephalus; species Rhipicephalus sanguineus. The sequence goes on along the minus strand of NC_051178.1, from coordinate 759,708 downwards.
GGGACGAAGCCCGCTTCGTGGCCTTATAGGTGAGACCGAGCTACCGCGTGTCTGAATAAAAGATTTGATTGTGATTGGGGAAAAGTCACAGCTTCGCCGTAAGGACAAAGCAATCAATTCGAAAGCAACGATTTGGAATGTGAAACGAAGGAAAGTTGGCAGCTAAATCCTATAGTATTCGATCTACTCTACAAAACGCTGGCATAAGGAAATATGGCCACTCAAGAGAGAAAAGCGTTTTTGTGCTAACTGCATCAAGGCACCCTAGCCGTAGTTATAGGCTATTTTGCTTGCTGCTTGGGGTCGGACGAGTTTTTTTTTATGAGCGAAGCTCCTCAGGCCCGCACCCCGCCGTCGAAGCTCCCTTCTCTTAAGCATCGCTTTAAGTTGCAGTGGCCGGTGACTTAAGAGGAAACGTTTAAGCCTTGAGCGGTTTGGTTCGAGCGCACCAGAAATTCGAGGTTTAGAGAAAAAATTAACACCATCTTCCCAAAGGTAACCCTGATGGGATGCGAAGCAGCAGCGTTGCGCACGGGTGGCGTCACGGGTGGAAAGGCGCTAACGCGGGTGCTGCGGTGAGCGCTGGAAGATTCGTTTGAAGCGATGGCTGGCGTAGGTCTTGTCGTTTCTTCAGAGTGGTCACGGGCGCTGGACCGGAGCTGGCGCGCGTTCCGCCTTGACTACCACGGCCTTGTGATCGGTGAAGTGCACGCTGAGAGGTTCCTGCAGACATTCCACGTCGAAGTTGGCAAAGACCAGATCGATGCACGCTCCCCTTATCGTGGCGGATAGTTTCCATTCCGCCGACACGCACTTCAGCGAGTGCACGTCACGCATGTAATCGATGAGCCATTCACATCCTCCTCCGCTGACGTCAACGTTGAAGTCTCCCGTGACTATAAGAGGCGCGCGTCGACACACCTCGCCGCAGTCAGTCAGCGTCTCCTCCAGACAGCGCTGAACCTCGTCCTTCGGCAGATTGGGAGCGAGGTACAGCGCGAGGATCGCGACTTCACCGACGCGCACGGCAACGCACTCGGAGCAGGAGCGTCTTCGAGAGGTTCCGGATCATTCTTCCAGGTCGACGTTACACGCGCGTAACGCACGCCGACTCCGAGCGTAAACGGTGACTCCTCCCGCCGCCGAACGTTCCGGTAGCGTTCCGGTAGCGGCGGTTGTTGCGGGCGGACGGACGAGGCGGTAGCTGCGGGCGCTACGGCGAGCGCGCGGCAGGCGAGGGAGAGAGTGATGTCAGCGCGCACTGCGAGGGGAGCGTGACGTCAACGCCCTGCTGCGGCGTGACCTACTTGGCACAGCTCCAACACCTGCGGCGAGGGGAGCGCGTTGCGGCGCGTTCGTACGGACGCACGGAGGGACAGCGTTACACAGGCTAGTCAAAGAGCTTCTTCGCATCTAATAAGCTCTGTGCACAACTGGTAATAATGGTCATCTTCACTTTCACCACCTTTATCGTGGATTGTGAAACGACAACCATCATTCTTGCGCACTACGGGCGCTTCGTCAAAGGTAGTAGCAGACGGTCTTCCCAGCCGGCGCCGGCGCAAAAAAAGAATGAAGCAGAGTGCGCGCCGAATGCAACGCGTGGCGTTCCGTCGCCGCCGTAGAAGTTCCCTGCGGCATCACCGCTCGCACCCCTCTCCCTGCGCAGCGTGCGCAGCGCACGCCGTCTCGCAGTCGTTCCCGCCACCGAGCGCAGCAGATGCTCTCCCCACCCGCTCCCCACCCTACCGCCTTCATGAAAGCCAGTAGCGAGATAAGGCGCATAGTCGTTTGCGTCCCATTTCTAAGGAGCTTCGCTCATCGGTCGTATTCGTACATGGAGCAACTGCTAGCTCCACAGGCACCCTTTGATGCTCCTTCGCCCAGCGGAGCCGGCCGGCACGTTTTATCTGTGCTTGAGCCGCGTCCGTCCGCAGCTTTAGCGCGCGCAAAGAACATACGGCGCGCGGGACGACGTTCTCGATTTGAACTTTATACAGAACATGACGGCAACGGTGACTGCAAAAAGTTACACACATCTCCCTGTCAAGAGAACCATGAGTAGCATGCGAAGCAGCTCATCGGTCGACTTAAATTTCCGCAAAGAGCTGCCGTTAAAGTCTTCCATGCCGGGTTGCAGCAGTTGCTTCAAGCCTTTCGCTGCCTTCGCCGCCTACTCGCGTTTCCGCGCCGCTTTGATGTTTGCTTGACGGCGTTGACGTTGCTCTTTGGCTGCGCGAGCCCTCCTTGCTTCCGTGGATTGCTGCAGGCGGCGTTTACGGCGCGCTTCCGCTTCTCTACCTCGAAGTTCGGGTCGGCTTGAAGCCACTGCCGTTTCGCGGCAGCGGCTTGTGGCGTTGACAGTGGCGTTGCCGGGAGGAGAATGAGCGGAGCGTGCGCGGGTCATTTTCATCTAGCAGAGCTGGCGCGGCGACTCTAGCGGTCTCCTCCGGAAGCTTGGACCAGCTGTTGCGCATGCGCAGTATGGGCGTGGACGGCGACGGGAGGAAACAGGCTCGACCTTAAGCTGCTCCGCATCTAAAACGTGCCTTCAGTGCCCATATAATCGCTATCGCAATAAAACAGAAAGGAAATGATTGAAGTGGTTCTTGCGGGAGCAGATGCAGTGGGAAAAAAATGAGGTGGTATCTGCGTCTTGATATGGACACGGAAACACAAACACGTAATAGACTTTATTGTCTCTATCAAAAACGTTTTTAGCAACAGCACACTATCGCAGCTATCTATTTACCTCTTAATTTGTACGAAAATTTACTTAATTTCTACTTTTCTTTCCACCTCTAGGTACCCGCGACTCGATGTACTGCGTTTCGGGCACCCGCACGTTCGATAAGGCGACCGGATCGGAATTCTGCCCAAAGTACACACTTTCGTTATTGAGCGGAAAGACGCTTCGCACACTGAGCCTCGCCAGAAGAAACTACTCAACGGCAAAAAATTACGGGGCCGCCGTTTGGGGGGCAGGAAATACGAGCGATGGGTAAGCAGTACACTTCAGTCTCTTCGATTGAAACTCAGCGTATACTTGAAAACTTTTGTGTTGATCGCGTGCTCTGAGGGAAGGGTAATGTGGCCGTCCTTTATTGACACGTGGCCCTCACTTTATGCCGCGTCTCCCGAAGACCACCTGTATATTACCACGATAGCGTTAAAGATACCGTGTCTCAGAAACCGCGTTGGTGTCGGAAAAATTGCCGTTGTCCGTGAGTTGAAAAGTCCCGATGGACGCAAAGCACAAAAACGCAGGGTTCCAGCCGGAATCGAAGCCAGGTATTCTGCGTGGCAGTGAACTATTCTACCACGGAGCCACGAGAGCGCTCGAAACTACTTCGGGAAAAGACCCAATTGAGTCGTCATTCGTCTGGTTTGTTAAGAGATGCAATATTGCGTGGCAGACGCGTAGAATAGCAGCATGCGTCAAACCATGTGAACTGCAGTAAAAAGTAGGCGGATGAAAGCTACCAGCCCATAAGGAAGGGCTTAACTATCATTCGTTATCATCATCATACCAGCAGCCAGAACAAAATGTGCAGCTACGCATACAGGTCCGCGTATTGTTTTAGATTCGTGTACAGTACTCACGGATTGAAACGACACAATTTAGGACTGGTTAACGCACATACTTTCGTTTCCACCGTCTTCAGTTCGGGTCATATCGGCGTAATTTCTACTGGAACGCGTTAATCACAGCCAACGTTATATAATGAGACGAGATTCGTCGCGACATGACGTGGTTATGTCGAGCAATTGCGCACAACAGTCGTTATACAAAAAATGTGATGTCGCGTTTGAATCCGTCGGTACTGTACACATAGTGGGCGCTTCGCAACCGTAATTGCAGTAGGCGCCCGATAGGATAGTTTGCAATGGGCAATGTCATTCACACAGACGTTCGTTCCCCCACAGCCCGGTTGCTGTGTCCACGCAAAGGCGGAGCGTGGCAAGCGAATGAAAAGTCGATGCAAACGGGGCCTGATAGCGCATTTTGTTGCACTGTGAAAGCCTAAGCGTATCCCAAGTTTTTTTTGTGTGTTCAGGAGGAAGCATGCATGCATATATAGCACGTTGGGGATTGAACGTGTTTGTGATGTAATATACAAGACGACTGCTGTACAACTTTGAACTGTACTCAGATTAATTAACGAGCAAGCACAAAGTGAGAACGCGGCGGTCTCAACAAAAAATTAGACCCTGTGCTCTTCACAGGTCTAGTGCACAAAGGCTTGTGTGCAGGACTGTGTAACGCACATTTATCAACACTTTATTTATGCGCGGGTTTAGTGTACACGCTCTTGAAATTATTTAGGAGTATAAGGCGTGGGAATAAAATAGATGATGTCTGATTAAGGAAGCACGTACCGGACTTAGTATTTTCAAGAAACTATCGCAAATGCGGCACAACTGCCGAAAGAGGGAAAGCAGGAGAGCTTGACGCAGTTCAGCCGATAGCCTTCTTCCTGGGATCTTTCTTATCCTAGCCTTCATGTGCATTCAATTGTGTTTGTTTACATTAAGAAGAATGCCCGCGTATTGGTGTTGTCAGTCTGCTTACTATTTACTTGCTTATCATTTTACTGTGCTTACTATTTATTAAGAAAATTCCTTGCGATTTCGCGGCAACGTATGTACAAAATCCCAGCGCTACAAGAACGGCTCGTCCTCCTAGCGTCGAATTCATTAAGTGGCCGGAAATATGCCGTATACGATTGAATGATGCTGGTTTTATACACGCGCTGTCTTTACACACGTGTCCTATTTACAGGATGTCGTGTGATTACGGACGGATTAGAAGAGGGTGCGGTAAAGAGGTGAACGCGCGCAATGTTGTGATAAAGTGCACAATGGCCATGCTATAGGCTAGTGCACACGTGACCTATATGCGTCTTAAGGTAACCGTAAATTGCGTGACGGCCGTAATGGGTAAAAGCGAGCCAGGAAGGCTACTGGCATCCCGTGAGCAGTGTTTATGCGGGCTGAGTGCGTGAAAACACGCAGTCCCGACTTGTCGAGATGAGGTGAAGCTTATAGCTTGATTCCCGCAGCAAGCGATCTTCACCACGTTAGCATTGTTGCGCTTCGGCTTTGGGCGAGTGTCGATTTTGGCCGAACGAACGGGCAGGCAGGCATGCAGGCTGGTTGACTGTTTGGCTACTCGATTGGCGCAATTAACGTTTTCTCTGTGTGTGCTTAGCGCTGAAGCGTTTCTGACTCTTCAACAACCCCTTTGTTGTTTTGTTTCAGGTGTATCGCATACGTTTCTACAGGTCAAGAGTTTGTCCGGTTGTACGGACTCGGATGTTCTACACAGTTCCCCTACATCTGTAAGTAGACGCAGTGAGTTCAGCGGTGAACCCTCTCATGTACACACAGCCAGTTTTATCGAAGATGTCGAATCGAAGATGTCACCCCTGAGCGACATCTTCGATTCGTTACCGAACTTTACACCCTAAGCCATTACACTCGCTTAAGAAAAAAAGAGAGAGAGAGACCCGTTCGACCAACAACCATCCTTATTAAGGATACCAACAAGGACTACTGTATCGATTAATATTAAAAGGTATAGAGCCTTTTGAAGACATGGTCTTCCTTGGCGATTTCAGAAGGGATTTTATTCTTGGGAGTCGTGCGTATATGCAACCAGCCGGTCACAACGCGTTGTGGCACGGCTTCACAATAATGAGGAGTAAGCCTACCAAATGATAGAACTACGGGAAACAAACATTCGGAAGTTAAGGAATGGCTGTCGGTCGCCTTTCACGGCGCTTCTCTCGTCCCAAGAGACCTGTGAGAAATGAGCTAACAGGTGTGCTCATCTATAGGGTTGCGTTGGTGTACATCTGTTCTCTACAGAATTGGGCATTAAACGGTAAATATTCCAACATAACATATTTACGCCGAATAGCGTGTACCTACAATTTGCGCGGACTGATTCCTAGGAGCATTCGCCTGTTACACTTAAATAGACAGTAATCATCGCTGGTATCTCCAGGTTATTCTTTTTTATTTTTTTGCTGCTCCAGCAGAGATACCACTTTGTCAGATGCAAGTTCTGTTTTATTTAGTTACACAATAAACGTCGTGGTGGCGTAGTAGTTATGGTGCTCGACTGCTTACCCGAAGGTCGCGGTATCGAATCCCGTCCGCGGAGGTCGCATTTCCATGGAGGCGAAAAGGTAGAGGCCCCTGTACTTAATTGAGGTGGATGTTAAAGAACCCCAGGTGCTTGAAATTTTGGAGCCCTCCCCAACGGCGCCCCTTATAATCATATCGTGGTTTTGGGGCTTAAAACTCACAACTATTATATTCTTTCAGGTAGTATGCGAGGGATTATTGGTCAGCTGCCAGCTCGTAATCGGTTCACGTGCTACGTGACGCCAACAGGCAGAAAAAGAGTGTTCCACACTCGCCGTCATGGCTACTGGCGGCGCTGACTGACGCTCCCACCTTTAAATGTACATATATACCCTATAAAAGTGGACGGGGGGATGGCCGCCGCGGTAGCTCAGTTGGTAGAACATCGGACGCGTTATTCGAAGTTCGCAGGTTCGGTCCCTGCCCGCGGCAAGCTATCTCTTCGTCCACTTTTCTTTCTTCACATTTACCTTACATTTACTACTAAAAAGATCCCCTATACTTTCCTTGGCATAATTGTCTGTTAGTGCTCATTATTATTGTATTATATTCTTAGTTACACATTATTGAGCAAGTTGTTGAAAGTTCCCACGTTAGTGTAGTCACAAGAGTTCCTGCATATCGCGCAATCACAAGAAACATTTTGTGTTATTCGTGGCTTTATAAAGCCGACGTGACGCGAAAAGGTAGCACCGTACTTTTCGTGCTCTGTTGTAAGCTGGGAGCAATTTAGGCCTTTGCGAGAAACGTAGCAATTGCTCCTTTTCTACCTATCGGAGCAATCATTCACGTCGTGGGTACGGAATGGTGACCGTGGGTTTGCGATGTCTCAGAGCAGTGGAAATAGCACTTCTGTAAGCCGAATCTAATAGGAATCGAATAGCGTGGAAAGAGAATTGAATATCTTTTCGGCTATAGTCAGGGAATACTGTTCAGCCTTGGAATATACACTTGCGCGCAATTAATTTTGACTTATTGTACCTCTGGTTATGATGAAATTCATGTGCTTACACCGAGTATTATAAATAAGACGCCTTAATGGTCTCCTAAGGAGAATGGACAAGCCTGGGAGACAAATTCGGAGCACACATTGTTGTAATATACCTGGCGTCATATAGCTAACTCGTGCGAAGCTTTAAGCCCACGTGTTCGTTACGAGAATGCAGCGAGCTTTGTATTGTTCACTGCCCATTTGAACCAGTGAGGATACATTTGCTTTGAGCTAAGGCATTTCAATAAGCATAAGTAAGGGGTTTTTGCCTTAAGCGAACAAAGTAATTGAGAGGTTCTTTGACAAACCTCCGAGCACCTCGAACTGCATGCGCTGTATTCAGTGCGAGGAGTGTATGTGCGTGTGTGCATGCGTGCGCTCGAGCAGTCTTGCAGAGAGTAGAGATAAACCGGATAGGTCTACAGAAAACTTTAAACTTTCAACTCTCTCAAAAAGCTTGTTGTTCTTCGATGTTCTATTCTTGCCTTTCTGAATAGCTTACGTATGCTAATGATTTTATTGCACACCTCCTTCAATTGTTGAGGAACCTTAACGTGAAGAGACGCAGAGACTTTCTCTGTAAACAACTAAGCCTGAATGTACACGCAACTGCTTGCAGCCTGAAACAAAAATATTTTGGTTCTGCTTCTAGGCAAGAAAAGCAAGCCACGTCTCACTCATGGCTTTGACTGCGGCAAGTAGACAACCTGCCAGATAATATTAACAATTAATAACATTTTGGAATATACGCGATGTCTGTGGTAATCGTAGAATATTCATTTTGTCCTTCAATCTTCGGCTGAGCAGAAGACGCGAGCACGTCGCTGTGGGCACTGCGTCCAGTCTGCGTGAGCAGTGTTGAAATGGACTTTCCGGAATCCATAAAGGCATGCGCCAAACTGGGCATGGATCTTCTCCCAAGCGGTCTGCAGAGAGAAGAATACAGGGACATTGTACAGAATTACTTCATAATGTACATGGTTCCAAGGCCGCAATATTCTCTCTGGGTCGACATAGGTGAGAGGTAGGCAATTTCTTGATATTTCTTGTTTAAATACTTTCTTTTTCCGTTTCACTAACGCTCATGCTGATGTCGAGTACTCAAAGTGGGCAAAACTGTCTAAAATTGACAAACTTATTCTCAATCATTTTTTGTGATGTCACTCAAACTCGTCCGCACCTTTGCTCAATCCAGATATTTATATCATGAATCGACGAAAATTTCTCTGTAATCCCATTGCCTGAAACGACAGAACCTTCGTTTTCGAACCGCGGACGTGACGCCGTCGTCCCGAAACAGTATAGTTGCCTGGACTTACGACAAAGTTGTACGTCGACGGTGCATGCGCGTCTCGCACTCGTAGGTTTAGAGGACCTTCACAGAACACATAGTCACCGTATGCTACGTTTTGGTCCAAGAAATATATACAAAGCGCGACGGACACACCGTCAGCGCTATGCTTTTATTAAAAAGGTTGCAAAATGGTAGTAACTGCAGCATTTACAATCGCCTTGAGACATTCACTAACTTTCGATAACATGTTTTTCTTTACAGGTTATAAGTAGTGCTATTACTGCTTAGTATGTCAGTTAGGAGAGGTTATTACATGCGTACGTGACGAGTAAGCGTTACGCTGCGGTATATTATGCTGTAATTGTGGCAGTGTTATGAATAATTTAGCCAGACTATAACTTTCTTGATTATGATGGAATAATAGCGTTATTCTACGTAATTACACTCGCACCTGAGTACAGAGAGAGAGAGAGTGAAAGAAACAAAGAGAGAGAGGGAAAGGAATCTATAACGAAAGAAAAAGCGAAAAATCCTTGTCGGTCGACGGGGAAGTACGAGCGGCGACGGGTCCGTGCTTTCGCTGCGCCGAGCTTTGCGCGACCTAGTGCAAGCTGCCAGCAATTTTTTATCTTTCCAGGGTAGTAGAGTTGCTAACTTTCTTTCACTACTTCCCTTGAGGTAGGAACTGTATGTAGTAAGTACCATGATTGTACAGTTACTAACCAGGCAGTTACGGCGCAGGTAGTAACTGCTGTGACAAGTGCTTACTACCTCTCTGTTAGTGAGTAGCGCTGCAGTTCCTACAGGCAACGACCCAGGTCATGAGTTTATATCCGGGCAACAATGAAATGCTCCAACGTAAAATTACAAGTGACCTCGGTAAAAGACCATATGAAAAGCGGCTGATCGCCGACAAGGCCACGATCGAGAGAGCATCTGTTATGGGAAAACGGCGCATATTAAATACGCGTGTCACAGGTACACCATCATGGTCCGCATTTCTGGAGACTTGCCTGCGCCGGCTTTTTCGCGCACGATGCCGCCACCGCCGCCACCGCCGCCACCGCCACCACAGCCGAAATCAGTAACGCGTAAGAAGCTTCGCTTGATAACACTGACATTCACACTTAAGGTGATGGAATCTAATACAGTGAGCCAATGGAATCTAATACTATATCACTCACTAAAACCAAAGGCTCACGTCGGTTGCAACTTGTGCATCAATTAGTCGCGACGCCTGAAACTAGTGGTGGTCACCATGCCACCGCTGGGAGACTTCTGGAAGCTCTCAGTGCGCTGTTCGCTCCGAACCCTGGGAGTTCCTCTGAGTGCTGTAGTCATCCCCACGTACCTGCGCACGTTCTACAACACTATTCTAAGTTATGAAGCCCAACGGTGATGCTCGCTGTTGTAGTCAGTGCGTTGCCCTTCTGATTTTAGTACAAAGCTTCATTTTTTAATGCGTTAGAACTGATGACCCCATTTCCCATAAAATACGATGTCGTCGGCGTCGGCGTCGTTTTACGTGAGCGAAAGGTGGTGATCGATGTAAAGAATAAACGTCTGGGTTCGAGATGGAGTCATAGTATTCTACCACATAGCCGCGCCAGTGCTAGTAATAGTCAAGTATTCTACCACATAGCCGCGCCAGTGCTAGGAAGAAGTTCAGAAAAAGAGCCTATATAGGCGTTCGAGCGAGAAGTCACATCTACCACAAGACAATACGGCATGACAGTAGCGTAGAAACGCAATGAGTGGGTTGTTTAAAGCTGGCCACCCACTAAAAACTGTGCAGCAAACTGTGCAGCTAATTGTGCGGCTACGTATGTCCGCATATCGCCATACAAAAAGGCAGTAGATACTTCGATACTCAGTATGATGGATTATGGTTTCTTGAGTATCTCGCAGATGTGCTTGAAAAAGGCGCCATAAGGAAGTTTACAATGGTTAATGTCACGCGCACAGACTATGCATCCCTCATGTCCGGTTGAGATATGCATCAAGAAGCGGAGTATGACATGCGAATGAGAAGGGGATGAGAACGGGGTCCGATAACGATATGGCGTTTCACTCTTAAGGGTACACCTTAAACGTGCTCAAAGCTTTTTCATTTTTTATGTTTAAGATATTGCTGAGCTTAGCCCACGCCCACTGGTCCTTAAAAGTTCAAAACAATAGGATGGGAAAACAAAGTTTTCCGAGAGAAAATTGCAATTAGGCATGCATTTATTAAGACTTCTGTTCTTGCAGTAAGACGCAAGTAATTGCTTTCTCACTTTTCTTCCAGCATGAACCAAAGCGGCTGCTCGGTCAGGTCAGATTGGTATGCATCAATTTCTGAATCCACACCCCCCCAGTTCTGCACAGAGAGCGTCGGTTCTACAGTCTGCTTGTGTGAGTACCCCTTCCTTCTGTATCGAGGTAACGTAACGCTGTAACTTATATTGCGTTGAAACTTAACGGCTCCTCGCAATGCTTCTCGAAAATGTTTTTAGAATCGGTCAATGATCGAAAAAAAAAGAGAATAAATTGAACAAACTAGGCTCGCTGCGATGCTGCCATGTTGGGTGCTCCGGTGCCAATGCGGACGCACCGCATCTTCCGTCTCGACCAGCGCTCTGAAGCGACCTTCGTTTGCAATATTCTAGCAGACTAGAAACGGCGTGAAGTATTGTGTTTAGTTACAGGCAACTGAAATTCTTAACACCTGCTCCAACAACAAAGCTTGGCTGTAATTAGTGTTCAGTTTCTGCAAGTTTCGATACGTAAGACTGAAGTGTTTCCTTAATGCGGTGAATTATTTGCGGAGGTGTGCACCGAAATTTATTAAACCTTTCGCGTAGCAAAAAAAAAAAAAAAAAGACACTTCGCTTAGAAAGTGAGGAACTTCCCGATAACCTCCCTTGTTTTCGGCTCTGCTCTCCGGAAAGGAAATACGCAATGCAGCAACAGTACCGGGATATGCTCACTAATGAAAATCTATGTTAGGAACACCAAAGTTGTTTTAATAAAGAACGTAGATCCTTTACCGGGGCTTCAGTTTTCTTTCGCCTGCTTGGCCACCGAACGTCGCGAGAGCAGTAACCTTCGACGTGTGTCTACTATTTCGGACGTGTTTCGACAGTTGGCGAGATTCTTTAAAAAAAGTTATGGGGGACGAGTGCGTACCCTCGCGAATAGGTGGATGCCTTATAAAGTGGGATGGAAAGGGAACGCCACAAAGCTTCACGTGTTTAGGTTTTCGCAAGTACGCTTGAGTCCCTCCAAATTGAAGAGCTTCGGTGCCTCGGGCTAAAAGGATTGGCAGGGCATTATTTTCCGTTTCAGTTTATATACATTACGACGAATGTATACGTTGTGTCCGTTACTGGCGCACTCGTACACAAAGAAAAGGAGCTGCATGTTGGAAGGCGGCAAAGAACGTGCGATTTAACCGCCGCGCGATTTAAACGCAGCTTAACGTGCTACTTGAACGCAGCTGGAGTGATCCCGCATTCCTGCAAAAAGAACACAACGAAGTGCGAGCGTACACGAATTCGTGCAATTCCTGAAAACGACATACAATTGATTAAGTTTTCACAATAAAGAAAAAAAAGTCACAGTTTCGCCGCAAGGGCGAAGCAATGAATGCGATAGCAAGAGATTAATGCTATACGAAATGAGGCTCGCCAATGGATACTCTCAGTTTGAACAGCGCTTCTGTTGGAAAGGCGGCCGAAGCAGCGAAAAAAACTAGCGTGCTTCAAGTGTCGAGCTGTGACACTTGATAGTTCGCGCTCATCTTCTGTTTGTTCGTTTAGCGGCGTCCCTTGAGCTCGAGTGACTTTCGTACGCTCCGTAACATGAGCGCGGACATCACGGTGAAAGCTTGAAACATTCCTCTTCCCCTCACCACGAGAAAACCGCGCGAGCAGACAGCGGAAGGGCAAGGTTCTCCCTGCGAAAATATAAGAAGAAGCGAGCGAGCTCGCCAACGACTTTTAAATCCGCCCGTCGCGCTCCTAGCGCCATCTCGCTGGTAATGAAGAAACGCTCATGAGCGCCTAGCGTCTCTCGAGTCCGTCCAGCGGTAAAGGGTGTGTATATAAAGCTCGCCGTTAGCAAGGTGGAGGATCTGCGTTTCGTGGCGTAGTGTATAGCGCCACTCGCTGCGGAGCAAGAGGTCCCTGGTTCGATTCCGCGCTTCGGAAGCATTTTTCTGAATTATTTTTCTTTGGGGCTTATATATATATATATATATATATATATATATATATATATATATACGGTGGATGACGGCGACGGCAAAATCCAGCCGAGACTGTCCATATAGTTGCTATCGCAATAAAATGCGCGGTACGAAATAAGTCAGAAAATTAAAGAAAGAAAAAATATACTAGTGATATGGCAGCGCGAAAGTTTCACTTCGATTTGGGAAAGATACGAGAAAAAGGTGCAAGAAATGCAAAGATATAAATCTTCACCTGTATTCCGTCCTATTGCAAACACAAGAGCGTGCATTAAATTGTAATATGAAACATTTCCGCAGACCATACACCATGAGAACTTCGACAAATGTATTAGGTGTCTCTGGTTAACAGATTCGCTTTCACTAAGGCAAGGCCTTAAAGCAGAGCCTGCATTTAGGCCCCTTAACAAACATGAAAATGACGACGTGGAAATACGAAGAAGAGCGCAGTAGGTTGCACAACTGTTTGACATATTTAGGCATTGTCTTCTTATTGCTGGTCAGGCCTAATTCCCCCACGTTTATAGAAGAACCGCTGTACAACTGTTCACGGCTGCAGTACTCCATAAAGCATAATTATTTTTTGCGGCGAACGCGGTATTGCGTACCCAGAGTAAAATAATAATAGAATAAATAAATAAATAAATAAATAAATAAATAAATAAATAAATAAATAAATAAATAAATAAATCGAGACTTGTAAGAACTTTTCGATGCGAACTGATCTTGCTTTTTTATTTTGCAGTCTACAACAAAGAAATACGTGGTACCGTTGACGACCCCGCTGTTGAATCTGCCGGCCGCAGACATATGACTGCCGTCGATGGTGTTTTGTCTGTGCCGTAATGACAGTGAACCCAGACTGGTGGTTACATACCAATAAATATTGGTTCGGCGACTTCATGAACACACTATAAAACAACATGTTATGAAACGTGTGCAACCTTCGCGTTCACATGGAGGGTACTGCGATTCTTATTTGATGAAAGTCGTAGTGTTCATCGATTATATCATACACCGTGAAGCGACACATTTTTTGTAGCTCTTTCGGGGCCGTATGCAAAAGCGTGAAACGTACCGGCATGTTGATACACATTGAATCTTTCGTTTTTTTTTTTTTACAAACGGGAAATGTCGTATGAAGGAAACAGTTGCAACTCACACGGTGGGATACAGATAGCACGATTCAATAAAATTGCAGGTCACATTGTCTTGTGTGTGGAATATTTCATATTGGCTCGGGAAGTCTGCAGTGGCTTCCCAAGTTTATCGACTGACATTTTTCCTGAAATTTCTGATTTGGTGCTATATTGGAAAATAGATACACGGTTTAAAGAGAACGCCGTGAGTAGCGTGACTGGCGCGGTCAATATTGTGCAGCCGATTTCACACCAACCACAGCAGGCGGAGCATAGCGCGACTGCCTTGCTAAGCGGAAGGCAGCGCAAGGAGCGCGTGGGCGCGTTCCACAACAGCCGACGCACGACGGCGCGCACTACTGCGGCGCCGTAGGTGGCCAGCGCGGAAACTCGTCTCGCCACTGTCGTTCCCTTCTGCTCGCGCTCTCCTGGCTAACGCCGTCTTTCATCTTCCGCTGCGCTCCGCTTTCGCTCTTTTCGTCCTCGTTCGCTCTGCCGGTTACGACGACGGCGACGCCGCTCAGCGCAGGAAGAGGCGCCTAAGAGCTGAGCCATAAAATAATTGACTAGAAAAGTGAAACTGATACAGTCAAGTAAAATGTGTAAAATATCGTTACATTTGAATACAAGGCGAACGCGTTGCTTAGCAGTCAGTCATGTAAAATGGAGGTATAACACATCGAATACGACGGAAAGAAGATATACAGAGACTAAAGTTCCTACTTGTGTAATTATTCTTATAGCGTTAATGGATACATAATAAAAAACGATGCGTTACACTTTATTGCCATTATTATAATATCTCTACTAGATAACCATGTAGGTTTCTGGTTTGAACGTACCAGTAAATAATTACTGTACTTTGTAGTTTGTTTTCTTGTCTTTCTTTCTGTTTAATCATAGTTACTATTCCCAATATTCTCTAAAATTTCATTTGAACAATTTCTAACGCATCTGCCATACCTATGAGAAGGATACCATCATCGACGTCTTCGTAGTCATCATCATCACATCAACGGCTTGCTTAAGTGATTAGGTCATTCTCTTCAAACGGGCTGCATAACATTCTTTCGTTTGACATTGTAGTGTTCCAATTATCCCTTTCGGATTAAGTTCGTCAACTGTACATTCCTGGCTTTTGAAGCTTTTATCGAGCACTAGGGTGAAGACGCTACTATTCAAGGGATCTAATGGCTTATTCAAATTACGTAGGCGTCTGATTCGGCAAACGTCTAATAAACGCGATAACCGCTCCCTAAATCTTTATTAGCAACGGTGATGTTTAGTGACCTTCCCAATATCAGGTTTTGTGTGCAAATCGCTCATGCACCCTTAAACAGATCTCAAGTAAAGTACTAGGTATAGCCAGAAGGTTAGACTAAAAGGCACAGTTTCCCGGCTATATCTAGCGTTTCATGTGTGAAGAGGTTTATTGGTCGTTCAAGGACGTAATGGTTGTCAGCGGCAAGGCAGCGAGAAGAACCGTCAAGAGGCACAGCGGCGATCCATCCAAAACACGAGGCGAGCGAGCCGAGCGTTGGGGATGCTTGCTTGCTTGCTTGCTTGAACCTCTTCTACTGGCTCTTACCCACAAAGGGGGATTGGCCATGAAACCGGCGGTAAACATTACATGGAAATTTAGAATTTAGACAAAAGTAATTGGATTAATCGGACTACAAGCGAGTATTGAAAATAATATAAGAATCTTTGGGTTATGTGCCAATAGAATGATAAAAGAACCTTAATATCAAAAATAATCAATTAGAGAAAAGAATTATAAAATACCAAATTGCAATAGGAAATAACTTAATAAGGAACTCTTCTTGTGTCTCGAAGAAATTCGCAGACAGCTATGCAAACGTTCCTGTTGCTGTGGCCCAGAGAAGACGCCCCAAGGGAAAGAATATATGCAGAATCTAGAGGAATGTTCAAATTTCTGAATAAATATTCGAAATGTTTTTTCCTGTGACTGGAGAAACGATGGCAATGTATTAAAAAGTGATCAATGTTTTCAGGCTCTTGACATAAAAAGCAAAGAGGGGACGGAACCAGACCAGCCCTGTGTAAATAAAAATTTAGAGGAGGAATACGGCATCGAAGTTTAGTAAGGGACACCTCCAATTTACGAGAGGGACACCATTTATTGTTCTGTAGAGAAGAATTGGAACGTTGTAATGGGCCGTCCTCTCCAGCGCCTTCTAGTGGGTCGCCCTCTTCGCCTCTTGTCGGAGAGCACGCCCCTCGTGCTCGTGCTCGTGAGACTCTGCGAGTCTGCGCTCTGTCGTTGTGCATCGTCGCCGTCAATCCCGCCGTCAATAAACGCCTTAACAAAGTGGTGGAGAGTGCTGTACCGTCACCGCAACTTCAGTCTCCATTCGATGCCCCTGGAGCTTCGATCCCGTACCGTGCCATCTACCATGCCGCAAGACGCCGCTCAGCAAACGCCGCCTCCTGCTCCGGCCGCTTGTCCCGGTGTCCCCCGTATCCGCGACCCTCCTGTCTTCACCGGCGCGGATGGCACTGACGTGGAGGACTGGCTCGCGATTTACGAACGGGTGAGTGTTCCCAATAAATGGGACGAAGCAGGCAAGCTGACCAACTTGGTTTTCTACCTCGCGGGTGTGGCAGGCATGTGGTACAACAACCATGCATCCGATTTCCCCACGTGGTCCGATTTCAAGACCGCCATCGTCAACGTGTTTGGCCGCCCTGCCGTTCGTAAGCTTCAAGCCGAACAGCGCTTACGTGAACGAGCTCAGCAGGCAGGGGAATCGTTCACGAGCTACATCGAAGACATCCTTGACCTGTGCAAGAAAGCCGACGCGAGCATGTCGGAGTCTGACAGAATCAGGAATGTTCTGAAAGGCATCGACGACGATGCCTTCACTATGCTGCTGGCCAAAAACCCTCGCACAGTGGCAGAGGTCATTACCCTGTGCCAAAGCTACGAAGAGCTGCGCCGGCAGCGCTTGATGACCCGTCGACCGCCATCACGCGATGCTGATCTCGCAGGCTTGTCGGCAATTCCTGACCACTCCACTTTGCTCGCCGAAATCAAGTCGTTCGTGCGTGAGGAAATTGCCCGCCAGGTCTCTCTACTGGCTTTCACTCCACCGCAGCATGTTGACCAGCCGCCAACTACACTTCTGCCTCCTCTCCGCCGAGCGATTCAGCAAGAAATCGCGGAGGTCATTCCCGAATACCACCAGCCGCCTCTAGTGCCTGCACCACTAAGCTACGCGCAAGCTGTAGCCAGGCCGCCCCCAGCGATTCCTGTGGCTGGCCCGCGGAGTTACGCCGAAGCCGTCGTCGGACCACAGGCCTTCGACGTGGCTGTCCCGCCTACATACGTCGACGTCGCCCCCAGGCCCCGACAGCTGCCCACAATGCACTCATTTCAGCAGCCGCCTCGTCCATCCCGTTCTGCGACATGGATGGGACCCGCGAACCGCTGGCGCACTTCCGACAACCGCCCCATTTGCTTTGCGTGCGGTTGCGCCGGTCACGTCGCACGCTACTGCAATCGCGTGCAGCCGCCTCGGGTCGCATCAACCCTGACCAGCTCACCAAGCAGCCCTTATTATGACCAAGCGCCGCCAATGTCACCGACGTCCCGCCCCGCACCATCTACCCGCCGTTCACCGTCTCCACGACGTCGCTCACTGTCGCCGATGCGGCCACGTCCGGGCTCACGCGACCAGGAAAACTAGTCGTCGCAGTCCACGAGGCAAGGGCTGCGACGCTATCGAACTGCGAAAGCCCTCAGCGAAGCCCCTCGAACGTGATTGACGTGTTTGTGGACAGTGTTCGCGCATCCGCCCTTATCGACACTGGAGCCGCCGTATCCGTTATGGACGCCAAGTTTAGCCGACTACTGCGAAAAGTGACGACGCCGCTTTCGGGGCTCTCGCTCCGTACAGCCAGTGCCCAAAGTATCCACCCAACAGCGGTCTGCACAGCTCGCGTCATTATTCAGGATGCTCTGTACGCCGTCGAATTGATCATAATTCCTGCCTGCTCTCACGACGTCATCCTAGGGTGGGATTTTCTCTCCCGCCACGACGCCGTCATTCATTGCGCACCAGCCGAAATAGAGCTCTCACCATTCTCTGAATTGGCGCCGGCAGACAGTCCATCGGCTGCGGGCAAGGTACTTGTCAAAGACGACACCAAGGTGCCTGCAAACTCGTCGACGGCGGTGTCAGTGTACTGCGCCAGTCTCTCCGACACCGTTGCACTTCTCTCGCCATCTGACCGTGTTTGCACGAGGAAAGGCATGCTGGTGCCTTTCGCGACCGTGCAAGTCACTCAGGGCAGTACGTCAATTTTTGTTATCAACCCATCTCCGTACAGTGTTATGTTGGTCCGAGGGGAATGTCTCGGCAGCGTGGAACCCCTCGAAGACGCACAAGTTATGGACGAACCAGATGAAATGCACTGCCACAGTTCCAGTACGCTCAGCGCTGTTTCGACATCTGGTTCATCACCCGCTGATGTCTTTGGTTCCTCCATTGCTGACGACCTTACACCGGTCCAGCGTTCCCAGCTTCTGGGCCTGTTGGACGAATTTCGCTCATCTTTCGATGTCGCTCAAACTTCTCTCGGCCGCACTTCCGCCGTTACGCATCGCATCGACACTGGCGCCCAGCCGCCACTGCGGCAACGTCCATATCGCGTATCTCCCACAGAACGCCGTGTAATCAACGAGCAAGTCGACGACATGCTGCGACGCGATGTTATTCGACCATCTAACAGCCCCTGGGCGTCTCCTGTCGTACTTGTTGCGAAGAAGGACGGTTCTGTGCGGTTCTGTGTAGACTACCGACGACTCAACAAGATCACTCGTAAGGACGTGTATCCACTACCGCGAATAGACGACGCGATTGACAGCCTGCAAGGAGCAGAATTCTTTTCATCTCTCGATTTGCGCTCAGGGTACTGGCAAGTACCCATGGCTGATGACGCTCGACCGAAGACCGCCTTTGTCACGCCCGACGGCTTGTACGAATTCAACGTCATGCCGTTTGGGCTGTGTAATGCGCCCGCCACCTTTGAGCGCATGATGGATACCGTTCTGCGCAACCTGAAATGGCACACATGCTTGTGCTACCTCGACGACGTCGTTGTTTTCGCTCCGGACTTCTCCACACATCTTCAACGCCTGCGGCATGTTTTGACGCGTTTGAGCGACGCCGGTCTACAACTGAATCTAAAGAAGTGCCGATTTGCAGCGCGGCAGCTGACAATACTCGGTTACGTCGTGTCCAAGGACGGTATTCTTCCCGATCCAGCCAAGCTTCGGGCCGTGACCGAGTTCCCCAAACCTACGTCCGTCAAAGAACTGCGCAGTTTCGTAGGACTGTGTTCCTACTTTCGGCGCTTCATTCGAAACTTCGCGACCGTCATATCGCCGCTGACGAAGCTCCTCGGAAGTAACGGGTCCCTCAGTTCATGGTCGTCAGAGTGCGACGACGCTTTCGCGAAGCTCCGTCGTCTGTTGACGTCGCCTCCCATACTACGCCACTACGACCCTACGGCCCCTACAGAGGTACACACAGACGCCAGCGGTGTTGGCCTTGGCGCTGTCCTTGCGCAGCGCAAACCAGGGTTCCCTGAATATGTCGTGGCGTATGCAAGTCGTACGCTCACCAAAGCCGAGACCAATTACACCGTCACCGAAAAGGAATGCCTAGCGATCATCTGGGCCCTTACGAAGTTCCGACCTTATTTGTATGGTCGCCCATTTGATGTCATCACCGACCACCATGCCCTCTGCTGGTTGTCATCATTGAAGGATCCATCAGGCCGCCTCGCCCGCTGGGCACTTCGCCTACAGGACTACGATATCCGCGTGCTGTACCGCAACGGACGCCAGCATGCTGACGCCGACGCACTCTCGCGCTCCCCCTTGCCTGACGACAACACCCACAGCTCAATGTCTCACAATGCCCTTTCTTCCATCGACGTTCACACTATCGCTACCGAACAGCGCAAGGATCAATGGATCGCTTCACTGCTAGACTTGCTGACTGATCCTTCGGCAACACCATCCACTCGCGCGTTGCGTCGTCAAGCCCACCATTTCGCCATTCGCGACGACCTCCTCCACCGACGCAATTACAACGCCGACGGCCGCCAGTGGCTACTAGTAATACCCCGCAGTCTGCGTTCTGAAATATGCGAATCGTTCCACGCTGATCCGCAGTGTGCGCACTCTGGGGTATCGAAAACATACCACCGCATTCGCCAACGGTACTTTTGGCGAGGCATGTACCGCTACGTGCAGAAGTTCGTTCGCTCCTGCATCGATTGTCAGCGCCGCAAAACTTCAACGCACCAGTCACCAGTAGGTCTGCAACCTTTACCTTGCCCTGATCGGCCGTTTGGGCGCGTTGGCATCGATTTGTATGGGCCACTCCCTCTGACTTCGGCTGGTAACCGCTGGGCCATCGTCGCTGTAGACCACCTTACGCGATACGCCGAAACTGCCGCCCTCCCAGCGGCTACAGCGCGCGATGTAGCCTCCTTTCTGCTCCGCCGGTTCATGCTGCGCCACGGTCCACCCCAGGAGCTGCTCAGCGATCGAGGCCGTGTCTTCCTGTCGGAAGTCGTCGAAGCCATCCTCAAAGAGTGCAACGTTGTTCACCGCAAAACTACTGCTTACCACCCGCAGACGAATGGGCTCACGGAACGCTTTAACCGCACGCTCGGCGACATGCTCTCGATGTATGTCGCCGCCGATCACACAAATTGGGATTCCATTCTACCTTTCGTCACCTACGCCTACAATACCGCCCCTCAAAGCACCACTGGTTTCTCACCATTTTTCCTATTGTACGGCAGGCACCCGTCGCACACAATCGACACAATCCTTCCATACAAGCCGGATCGATCTGAGTGTGCGCCTATTTCTGCCACAGCCAGACTTGCTGAGGAGTGTCGCGAGCTTGCGAAGACCTTTACTACGCAGGACCAAGAGCGGCAGAAAAGCATCCGCGGTGAGACCAACACTTCTGCACCCACGTTCCTACCCGGAGCACTCGTATGGCTCTCGATCCCTACCACTGCAATTGGCCTCTCTTCCAAACTGCTGCCCAAATACGAAGGCCCCTACCGTGTCGTCGAACGCACATCCCCGGTCAACTACCTGATTGAACCCATCGACCCATCTTCCGACATGCGCCGTCGAGGGCGCGACATTGTCAACGTGGAGCGCCTCAAGCCCTACCATGACCCGCTCGTAGTGACCAGCTGCTAGGTCGCCAGACGGCTCCCTTTTCGTACCCGGGGTAATTGTAGAGAAGAATTGGAACGTTGTAATGGGCCGTCCTCTCCAGCGCCTTCTAGTGGGTCGCCCTCTTCGCCTCTTGTCGGAGAGCACGCCCCTCGTGCTCGTGCTCGTGAGACTCTGCGAGTCTGCGCTCTGTCGTTGTGCATCGTCGCCGTCAATCCCGCCGTCAATAAACGCCTTAACAGTTCCAAGGAAAAGAAAGGTGACCATATTCTTGCTGTGGTAATCTTACTTTCATGGAATCCTGATGTAATGCGTATTTTCGGAATCTGGATGCAGTAATAAAGTCTGTATGTGGTACAATGCACATTGCAGGACCATCTAGGGACCAACGCGCGAGAACATCCGCCATCTCGTTTAAAAATATGCCACGGTGACCTGGCACCCATACCAACTGCACTGTGCTGAAGTTTTTAGGAATTAAAGACATGAACACATTTAAGGAGGAGGACTCGGAAGGAGAAGCTGAAGTGAGAGCACTACATACAGATTTCGAATCAGTGACAATTACAGCTGACGACTCATTTACTGAAAGCTTTCGAAGGGCTAAAAGAATTGCTAAGAGCTCTGCTTCAAACATTGGAGTATAATCCGGGAGTCGCAATGAGAATGACCAAGATAAAGCCTCTGAGAAAATGCCTACTCCCGCTTTCTCTTCTCGCATGGATGCATCAGTAGCAATTACGTTAAAAATTCCCAACTGACCTAAATGGTCTTCTAACAAGCCACTCAGATATCTAGAGGGAAGAAATTTAGAATTGGATGGGAATATATCATCGAATTCAATTTTTGTCTTAGCCAATGAGTAATCATTTGAAACAATGTTGCGTATATTCACCTTTAAAGGATATAGCTGATCTTGCACAAACAAAACTTGAGGCTTATGTATCCGAGACCATGGCTCATTAAAAAATGATCTCGATTCAGAAATGAATACAAACTGTAAACGTCTTAGAGAAGATGCGTAAATTTTTAAATACGTTTTGACTGTAAGAATGCGGAATCTGCAAGTCAGAGTAGGTACTCGGGCTTCTTGATATAGAACACTGTTCGCTGTAAATTTCGGAACCCCTAGACAACTACGAAGAGCCTCGCGCTCTAGAAGAACCAGGGGATTAATTTTGTATGCTGGCCCCCCAGAGAATAAAACGCAACCAAATTCTAGAATCGGGCGAATATACATACGGTAAATCATAATGAGATTGTCCCTGCGTAACCCAGTGGGGTGACGACCAAGTTTACGAATCATTCCAAAATAGCGAGTTGCCTTCGATTTAATATGCTCAATGTGATGTAGCCAAGTTAGTTTTTTGTCATAAAACACCCCCAAATACTTAACGCAGTCTTTTTGGGAAATTATTTCTTGACGGTACTGAAGTGAAATGCTAATTGGAGCATTCAAAGGAAAAACAATAACGGAACATTTACTGACGTTTAGTGTCATTCGTATCTGTTCAAACCATAACTCTAAAGTTCCTAAATATGATTGTAGTGTAGCATGCAATGGCTGAATATCACACGCAGAAGAGAAAAACGCGATGTCATCTGCATATACATATAGATGAACGTTAGTCTTCATAGGAACTGAACTTAATAGCACATTAAATAAAACAGGAGAAAGAACGGAACCTTGAGGGACTCTTCTGGACTGACTATATTTTGGGGAAGATAAGCCATGCTGGGAACAGTAAAATTTTCTATCCTTTAAAAACTCATACAGCCAATTAATAATATATTGCGGGAAGTTCAAGTTTTTTAGACAGTTAAGCAAGGTAGCATGCTCTACACTGTCGTATGCCTTAGCCAAATCTGACGTTACCAATGCTGAATATTGCCGCCTGTGCCGAGCAAGCTTAATCCGTCCCTCTAAAGCTACATGTGTG
>NC_051178.1:718268-736629 GCF_013339695.2 Rhipicephalus sanguineus | reverse complement strand
AGTATCTTGCCCAGCCCTGTATATATATATATATATTATATATTATATATATTATATATATATATATATATATATATATATATATATATATATATATATATATATATATATACAGATATTGTGACACATAAGTAACACCCATGCATACCTCGCCAGCATAACTTTGTTCTACAAGTTCGTCCAGGTCCTGCTGCGGCCTCTCGCCCCCTGGTACCGCTAAGCGCTGCTTAGGAAGAGCGCCTACGACGATCTTGAAGTTGTCTTTTCGAATCGCTCCGTAGCCCCACACAGGGTCGATGTTGTACACAAGCTCGGAGCGCGGCGACGGCGCGTCTTTTGTGAGCGATTGCCACATGTCATGGCCGTCGATATTCCCCAGCTGGTGTACAGAACCACCTGCCGAGAAAATACGTGTTGATGCTTTTATATCACATTTTCTGCTTCAAACTCAATGACATTCCGTTTTAAGCGCACTGCATCAACACTTTTCTGTATAAGCTGCACCGAATATTTCCTGATACTGTATATATCTAGCAGTCCATGTGCCCCAAGGTCATTTCTAGAAAGTGGACATAACGAAACAAAAAAAAAATCACAGCATATCCACGGAGTGAATGATGATGAGTGGGCGAAGCTGCGGAGGTTCATCGGTAAACCGTGAATCTTCCGTGAATTCTGCCCAGTACATCATCACCGACGTGAGATCGGGCGCGTTTATACTAAAGGTTCGATGAGTTATGACGACTTGCAGCTCACTTTAATTTTACATGTACGCTGTGAATTTTCATTGTTTAGAAAACCATTGCTTTAGAAAACACCTTGCGTCTTTCGTTAAGCAGCTGGCGTCTTTTTCGTTTTGCTTTAGAAACATCTGGCGTTCTTTCGTTTTGTTTTTACAAAACATCTGGCGTCTTTCGTTGGTTTATTTCATCAATCAACGGTGTTTTGAACAAATTTTTATTGTTTAATCACGCACAGGAGAAATCTCACCAGGCACTACCTTGGAGGTAAACAATGGCTGCTAATGGGAATGAGAGACAGAAGAAGTCGGCTTTTAGCTAACACTTACACTTCTACAGAGACGAGAATTCGGCTTTTAGTTAACGCGCACGCTGCGAATTTTTTATTGTTCAACAACGCCAGGAGAAATCTCCCACCGCACCACCTTGGAGGTCAAAGGGTAAGACTGTTACTCACTACTACGAGCACGACGAGGGACGAACGGGTGCCGCCCTTAAGGAGCTTCGCCCCTAAAAGTCACAGTTTCGCCGCAAGGGCGAAGCAATGATGCGAGCAAGAAAAGCGGCCCGTGATGGACGCGCTGCGACTACCGTGCGTCCATCACTACCCGGCAGCTACTAGACATTTTTAATTTCACGTAGGTAGGGACTTCTCATACGCAAACGTGAAAAGTGCACGTACGTTGCGTGCACGACATCTGAAAACTTTTAGCTACACGCACGCGACGCGCGTGAGAGCTGCCACGTAGCTCGATCTGCTGGAATCATGAACACTGCGGTAGTTTGTTCGAGCGCCCGCGCGAGCAGACAGCGGAAGGGCAAGGTTCTCGCTGCGCAAATATAAGAAGAAGCGAGAGAGCTGGCCGACGCCTTTAAGTGCGCCCGCGCGCTCCTAGCGCCATCTCGCCTGGTAATGAAGAAACGCTTATAAGCGCCTCCGCCTCGGAGGACTGCAAACGGTAAAGGGTGTGTAATAACGCTCGCCGTTAGCTGCCAGAGGGATGTACGCTTTGTGGAGTAGTGCTTAGCGCACACGCGCTGCGAATTCAGAGGTCGCTGCTTCGATTCCGCGCTTCGGAAGCATTTTTTCTGATTTATTTTTCTTTGGGATATTGATGTATATATACATACCTATACATATACGCAGCATGACGGCGGCGACGGCGACGGCAAAAATCAGCCGAGACTGTCCATATAATTGCTATCGCAATAAAAAAAAAAAAAACCCGCAAGGACGAACCGTATTGATTAATGACCTAAAATCACTAACAAAAGCATGCAGTAAGGCAGGAGCAACGGAATCAGAAAGTTCACCGTGATCACAGATCTATATAGGCACGTTCGCATCACAGAAAACGAAAAAAAAAAGTAGCTGATCACGTAAAGAACATAGATGTCAGCTTACGAGAGGCTGGGATATAAAAACAACTGGAAGTTGGGGCACGTTTTACAAGCCTATTCCCGTGCGTAGAACTGCGAGGAACAATCCAGTTACGGAAGACAGCGGTACGACAGCGCATTTCAAGAACTCTGAACTCGTGGTAACCGCGCTACAGAGATGAAGGGCAGTGCATGGGAAACTGGACAGGTTCTGGTTTATTCCTGTAATCATAGCAAATTAGGGGCAACAGTTTCCATTTCGCTGTTGAAGGACGTTGTGCCAGCTAAGATTGTCTTTAATTAATGACATGCCGCGATGGAAGTTGCAAGTTTCAGAAACAAACCTGGTAGCGCGGTTTGCATGCGTTCAAGTTTATACATAAGATAAAAATATTGAGTGTGCAACGCTGCAACGAGCATACTAGAGTACTGGGCGAACGTTTGTATTGTAAAGTTGCTGTTTTAACACTTTGGCGGCGATTGAAAAAAATTGAGTTTGCAGTATATTTCACGCCAATTCTTTTGAAAAATAGACTTGTAGAAAGTCAAATACATTTAGGCAGCGCTCCGTCCGCATTTTAAAAATGGTCACGCAGGGGAATGTTTACAGGTTCATGGTAGAAGTTCATAATTAGCACTGTTCGGAAAAATACGCCACTCCGCGCACCAACCATGAAATGCATTTCAATCGTTTCGTAGGCTGCGGACACCGTGATAATTTTTTTTTGCATTCTTGTAAGGGACGCAGTAATCTGCATACAATCTGGCGTTGTACAGGACACTCCGTCCAATATCAATAATGTAGGCTAAAGATTACACTGGCCACGAAAAGTAATGGCTAATAAAACGGAAGTGACGGCTAAATCACTTCGCATGACACTTCTCATCACACTGTGCTGCGTTCACCCTCAAAAGTAATTTTCTATCCTATACAGAGAGATGGTGAATTATACGAGGTGCTTTCTTTGACAATACAATTTTTTTAATAATGATGCTGTAGAGGCCAGGCAGCTCTAGTCTTCGTAAACGACCTCTATGTCCAGGAGTAAATAGTTTACTGCAGCTACAGATTCACTGAAGCGAGTACTTAACAAAAGCTTATTTACTTTTTACTTATTAAATTGAGGGCAGTCGCTCATATGGAAAAGTTATAGACCGTAACTGGTTGCCATCCATTCTTTTAAGAAATCCATGGAAACGCACGCATTTTGAGATATTAATGATGAAGACCCTGACCCAGTCACGCCCGGCGCGCCGGAAATGCGGTCGCTGTGTTACGACCAACCGGAATTTCCTGCGATAAATAAGTAACAAATTTTAATAGAAAGGATCAGAAAAGGGATCGAAATCCTACCCGAAATCCAGGAAAGAGTTTCTTAGTAAGATTCCAGAATCAGTATTAATATTGTCTAAAAAATCACCTTGCAGAATTCTACGAACTTATAATAAGTGACAAAGCAGGCCTGACATCATGTTGAGCACATGGAAAGAAACTATTCTTTTGAAGGTTGTTTCATCACATTACGGAAAATAATAAGTAAATTTGTTATCCAGCAAACAGATGCAAGAGACGTGAGTCTACAGCTCTGTCCTGTATTTGCGGGACCACATTTATGATGGGTACGACCGGCACCGGTCACATTTTATTGTACTTGAACTGAACTGATGTGCAATGTGTCCATAAGGAAAAACAACTAACCAATAAGTAATATCTTGAGAACATGCTGTGATTACCTGGGACGGGATACCGTCAGAACCTCCATAAATATTCTATTTTTAGAGTCGTAAGCTGCATGAGAATACCGTTACATGTGCAGTAACCAAGGCCATATTCTCGTGGGTTTTTTCTTGCATTTCAGATAATTGCACAGGTGTAGGTATGTGGCAGACGCGTGCTTGTAAAATAAGAAATAAAAGCGCATGCCTTTTCGCAATAATCAAGCACTGCTTTGCCATTGAATAGAAGATTATGTATTGCGGTAACGTCTTCGGTATTGAGTTTAACAAATTTCCAGAATTCTTCCAAATTTTCGTTTAGCCTTCTAATAAGCAATGAAACGGGTTTTTTGGTTATTTACTTCAATTTACCTTGCTGCCCCATGTCGTTCAACTGTCCTTCACCACGAAAACGATAATAAAGAGATACGTGTAAGCATTTTTGTGGCGTCTCTTTACGTGAATACAACCTATGCAGCAGCATGGATGTTGTCTACTGTCTTAAATGAGTGATTTAGCTTACGCTCAAGACTCTGTACTTTGTTTCCTTCTGTTTTATTAAAGCGCGCTTTAATTACTTTATTCCTTTGGTGAAGCGCTCGTTTATTGTCATTAGCTTTGTAGTGTTCACGAGGGATATCGTTTTAAATGTGTATTCTTATGGTGTCTGTGCATGTCTGCAACTCAGTATTCCATAGAACGTTTCCTGTTCCCTTTTCGTCATAGTTATTTTTTGGTCACACGGTGCGTATGCCGGTGTCGCCATAAACAAGAATCAGGGTTCATTCGAATCGCTAACACAATTTCTTATCGTCTTTTCTGGCGTAAATGTTTATGAAAAACAAACAAAACAAAACATTACCAGCTATTCCATAGAGCGTGGGCAGCCAGTCAGTGATGTGCATGAGCCGGTGGGAAACCCAGCGCCTCTTTCGGAGCAGCTGTGACCACACGAAGGCGCCACCTTGTTGCCACCTTCCCACGGGCTGGCTTTTGCTCCGCGAAGTGGC
Organism: Rhipicephalus sanguineus; assembly: GCF_013339695.2. Taxonomy (NCBI): domain Eukaryota; kingdom Metazoa; phylum Arthropoda; class Arachnida; order Ixodida; family Ixodidae; genus Rhipicephalus; species Rhipicephalus sanguineus. The sequence continues at coordinate 731,783 of NC_051178.1, read as the reverse complement.
CAGTTGATGCCTCGAGAACTTAGGTGCCCTTCGTGCCCGCCGCCGTTGTCTGAGCTGAATACTATAACGCTGTCTTCCAGCATCCCGGCTTCAGCAAGAGCGCGGAAGGTGCGCCCTATGGCCATGTCGAGAGAATCCAGCATTCCTGGGGAAGGAGTTCATTAGTTTTTCCTGCGCTTCGTAATAAGAGACTGGGACAAGACAGGGACAACTGTCTTGTTGTCCTGCCCACATATCTTGTCGTCCCTGTCACGTTCCAGTCTCGTACACTGTAAAGAAACACCGTTATTTTCACGCCCAATATCGCATAAAAAATGCCGTGTCGCCATCGTAAACTTAAACTGCGGTATTATCACTTTACATCATGCTGCACGCATGCGCATTGGCTTGTAGGAGAGAAGAAAGGAAAGAGTAAAGAGGAGGAGCGGCGTCATGCGCGCCTCTCGTTTCCCGCCGTTCAGTGCACGTGCATGGACGCTGCTGCGCTGCGAAGAAAAGTTTGGCAGCACCAGCTGGCAGTGCTTTCACCATAAAAACTACGGTGAATTTCTTACAGTATAGTACGAAGCACAAGAAGAAATCATGAACAACCACTCACTAGCCCAATTCATCGCACTGCTAAACTGCGGAAGGAGGTTCTCGTCATCATCAGTATTATCAACAGCATCATCATCAGTATCATCAGCAGCATCGGTGTCCTCAGCAGTATCATCAGCCTATTTTATGTCCATTGTACGTAGGACGACGGCCCCTCCAATGATATCCAGTTTCTTTTGCCCTGAGCGCACCGAGTCCTTTTTGTACCTGCAAATTTCTTAATTTCGTCATCTCACCTAACCCTCCACCGGCCTTCGCCGCGCTTCCAATCCACTGGTATTGGCCGCGAGATCGAGCGGAGTCGCCGCCTGGCGGCTCCTGGCTGAACCGCCCCTAGTGTGGATTGCTCCATGCGTCGTCTGCTAGCCACGTTGTGTTTGCATGTGCGCGTACGTCATGCAGGTCCTCATAAGGCGGTTTGTTCCGTTGCGTTAGTGCAACTTTAACCACTCGTACGTATGTCTAATAAGATGTAAAGAAGCATTTGGCCTTGATCGGCTGTATATGTACTGTAATAAGATCAGTGAGTGCACTTGTCGAGAGTGCTGTGTGTGGTCGTCGTACCCTCTGTTCACGAGAATCATATCAGTGTAGGTGCCGCTCTGTGGTCCAAGCGCATTGAAAAGTGCACTTGGTGTTGTCCTAAAGATTAGAAGTATTAAATCTCATGTGAATATAGCCTTTTAGTGGCTCGGTGGTAAAAAAAAAGGCTATCATGCACTTGCGCTTTGTCGTTAGGTGTATTACTTCGGGACTGTCGTTTATAGGTTACGCGACGAGCTTTAGTTGCGTACGGTCCTGGTCCCACTACAGAGGAATATTTCTGTCAAGTCACGTCTGGCACTTCGGTACTTAAATTGTCCTCTAAAAAGAACAGAAAGAGGAATGACACGGAAATCACAAAACTGAGTTGCCTTGCGCAATTATAATTGTGACAAAATGTATACAAAGACACCAATTAATTTACTTAGATTAAGGTACGCGTTAAAGAGCCCTGATAGTCAAAATTATTCCAAACGGCGTACTTTACATTTATGTCGTAGTAATTTCACGCGAAGCCACATCTTTTTTGTCTTTAGATTACCTTGAGCGTTTTTGTTGCGTTGTTATAGCTGGTAGATTGGTGGAAGGCAGCGGACATCATTCGCATAAAAAATGTATTTTGGTCCCGTGAAATAACCTGGCCTTTCTTCCATTACTGTCGTGCAAGTAATCAATCGAAGAAAGTTCCGTGCAGTACGGTTACCTTTGTGTACTGCTACTGGAATATAAAAAAGTCACAGTTTCGCCGCAACGGCGAAGCAATGAATGCGATAGCAATAAATTGTAATGTAACGCGAAGAACGGAAAGCAGCTCGAAATTGCCAGCGCGTCGCTCGAGCCCAAAGGACGCACGAAAAGAACGCACACAGGACGAGCGCGAACTAATGCGTCACAGCTCGACACTTGAAGCGCACTGCTGAAACATAAAGCAGGACGCACGAAACGAACGAACTGGTACACACAAGACGAGCGCGAACTAATTGTCACAGTTGTTACTTATTTCTGTTTGAACAGCGCGCTCCTTTCGCAAACGCGGCCGCTGCAGCGAGCGAAGCGAAGCACCCCTCCGGCCGCCTCTTCTTCCCTCGAGATAAGCGCACGAAAGCGACCACGCCCTGTAGAGCGAAGAGCAACGGCGGTCGCAGGAGCGGGGCGACCATCTTTAAAGCGCGCTACACGCGCGCACATAGCGTCATCTATGGGACCACTAAGAAAGCATGCTGAATTACATGGTGGATATAAATAGCTCGCCGTTAGCAGGCTGAAAGACGGTGCTGTCGTGGCCTAACGTCTAACGCGGCGGGCTGCAAAGCGAGAGGTCGCCCGTTCGATTCCGCGCGTCGGAAAAAATTTCTGAATTATTTTTCTTTGTGGCTTTTCTATATATATACATACTTATACATATACGGTGAATGACGGCGACGGATATTTTCCAGCCGAGACTGTCCATATAATTGCTATCGCAATAAAACAAGCGTGTGCGTGTTAAACGTGTCCGTAGCGCTAAAGCGCCGTCAGCCACGTACATTTCTTCAGTAAACCTATCAACTGTCCTACATTTTATGGAGAACTTAATAAGAAATTCGGATGAATATTTGAGCACGCAGTGCACATAGTGCTATTTGAACTCATCGTGCAGGGATACGGGCTTTCTTTTTGTTGGGGTATCCAGATGAACAAGAAGTCAATACTTATTTCAGTCGCGCTACAACAGTGCGTAGTAGGTGGAAAACAAGCTAAACATGTACAAAGAAAACAACAAGAAAACGTCATCCATTGCGAAAACGCCGACTGTTGCCAAAGGCGAGCGACCCGTTCGTTGGCAGAATGCGCTTCTCTCACAAGTAATAGTGACGTTCGGCGCGCTTCGTGCATTAATTCGGGAATGAAGAGCGCGCACATTACCAGAAAGCTGCAGTCAACGCATTTTGTTTGCCGGAAATCGGGTCAAATCGCTCCCAGCGAAGCGCTGTTTTTCGCATTTATATACGCGCCGACAACCGCCTATCCACACTAGCGCGGCGACGGTGCTGCCACCTGTTGCTCGATCTTGCGGCGAATAGATTCCGCCGTTCTGACTGACCATCGGTTAACTGCACTACGCCTTACGAGACCCGCCCAGGTAACTTTCCTTCTCCTCTTATTTTCGGATATGATATCGGCTGCCGCTGTTTATTCTCTAATCCACTCTGCTAGTCTTCCTACCTCTTAGTGTTACGCATATCATCTTCCTGGTTGATTGCAAGTCATTTCTTAATACATGGGGAGGCGCATGTTTTCTTTAGGGGATACACTGGGTGTTACAGGACAGCGGGTGGTCCACAAAATCTCGGCAACAAGCACTCGTTAGGGCTTCGAGCCGATTCCCTAGCAGTGCAATAATAAGGAGGTTCTTCTCAGTCAGGAACACATAAATGACATAGCGCAAAAATGGTGACAACCAAAATATGACTTTATTGAGACTGCCCTGTAAAGAGCGCTTCCTTCGGGTTCAATCCCTGCACCATGCATGGCGAATTTCCAATAGCGCACAAAAGGGACTGACCGTATTCGCGCTATTTTGTGTTTAGATTGTGCTCCAATATGCTTCGAATGTGTTTCCAATGTGCTCCTCTCTCTCTCTTTATCTCTCTCTCTCGCTCGCGTTTTCCTTCTCTACAATTCTCTCCTTCAACCTCCCCCAACCGTTTCCCAAGTGTAGTGCAAGATACCGGTTATTCTAAACCAGTTTAATCTCCCTGCCTTTCCCTCTCTTTCGTTCACTCCCTTCATCGACATCGAAGCTTTCTTGGTGAGAAAGACGCAACGAGTTTCCCTTATTGAGGTTCCGTCCTGCGTCGTTCCATTGTACCGGACTTCAAAATATGCAGTGCCAACTCGCCCACCAGTCTACATTGCTGGATTTTTTCCAACACGTACAGAAGGGCTGCGCGAAAGACCACGGACGAAGAAAGGCAGGTACACAGGACGTTCGCTTCGTGCTACAGTTGGGTGAATGGTAGTTTTCCCGTTCAGTCATTGTTCTGAATGTAAACACACACACAAAACCGCTTGCTCCAGCGCGCATCTGCCGTGATCTCTGTCGTGCAAAAGAGAAAGCTCGTGTTTCTACCTGCCCGTCCCGGTCTCCACAGACGTGGCTTTACCAGTTTCCTTCTGGAAGTGAAGGTAGAGGTATGGACGCCAAAATAGCTGCGCATTAAGAAAGGCACACAAAATAATTTATGGTTGTGATCGCACGATTTTTGAAGTTCGTTAGAGAATGTTCTTTGCTGAAGTGTGCTACACAACTAGAATACATTCACCTAGCCGAACGAAGGAAGACAAATGGAGCAAGGGCTCGTTTCTTCGTTAGACACAACCTAGTAAAACCATTAGACAATGAAGTCAAGGAAATATAGGGGCACTATTTGTAGTCTTTGACTGTAGCGTTGCAATTATGCCATAAATAGAATAAGTGGAAAGGAATTATAGGGGACGAAAAAGCAACTTTGCCGCCGCTAGAGACCGAACCTGCAGCCTAAGGATAACGGCGTCCGGTGCTCTACCAATCGAGCTACAGCGGTGGTCGTTCTCCCGTCTATTTTACTGGGCGTTTCTCTACGTGTAGACCTGGGAGCGTTAGCCAGCGCCGCTTGTAGCCATGGCAGTGAGTGTGGAACACTCCTTTCTTGTCAGCAGGCGTCACGTAGCACTTGGCCTTTTTGAGAGCTGGTAGCTATAACCAACAAACCATCGCATACTACCTGAATCCATCAAGTCCGTCGGAACAAGAACCTCGTTATGAATTATCATAGCTAACTGGTAATGCTACACTTTCAGGTCGAAAAGAGGGAGATAGGAAATAGAGGGGGGAGAGGAGGTTGAACCTCTCATAACTGACGCTCCTGCCTATTTCTGTCCATCTCATTTTGGCATGCACGGAACTAATACAGTAAGTTGATATGCATGCCCGCCAATCCTTGGATACGAAATATGACGCCAAATTACTTAAATTACTTAGCGGACACACGGCACCGCTGGTTGGACCGCATGCACGAGTACAGCGTCTATTGACGGGAAAAAAAAACATTTCTCGTTGTGAGTACACGAAGTATGACATGATCGACAACTGAGAGCATACTGAACGATAAACTCGAGCTAGCTTAGGAGCATCATGGATTTCAGCCTACGCCGTCGTCACACGCTCTTATCACTGTGCGGGTTTCGGATTTCAGGTTTAATATTCAATATCAGGTTGCAAAAACTAGATGATGAAGGAAGCAAAAGAGACCCTCAAGAAACAAAAAAAGCTCTGGGATGCTCATGTATCAAATAAATCTTCAAGTCATTAACAAAAATAAAGTGCCGGTTAAGAAAAGCTTATACAATGTATCCGTAAGCTGGGTGTATGGCAGATTTCGCGCACATCAAACGTATTATTTAGGGTAGATAGGAGATGAGCTTGGCTACTGAATTTGAGATATCACGAGAGCAGTTGTTTCATACGGTCTTAAAGCATTTAGTTTTAGTGGTGCTGGTGACAAAGTGCGGCAACTCAATTTGAAATTGGTTCATCTGACAGAAATAATTATTTTGCAGCTGCTTATTGAGACTAGTATGTGCTACACCTCGTCAACGTGCCCTAGCACGAGGTCACGATGTACGACTGTGGATCTAACTTACCAGCGTAGATGGTTCTGTTATATTCTCCAATGTAGGGAACTTATCGACGTTTTTCGCAGGAGCTTGCAGTCGATTGTTGTCGTTTCCGGAATGAACAGCCTGGTGACTCAAGAAAATGAACTGCGGCTGCGTACAAAAGTAGATCAAAATCGGAACTGGCATTAGTCGTGCACAGCAGTATGACTGGTCGCAAGCAACACCTTTCGCATGGCAATATTTGGGATGACTTCATTATGTCTTCTTTGTACGCTGTCGTTAGCCCATCCTGCTTTATTGCACTTTGGCATGTCTTGTCATGATTATACGATGTGTAATTTTCCTTACAATTTGTTTACTATTCGTTGTATACTAAACCTGTTAAACTTAAATTTCACATCTTCTGTGGAGTTAGAGTTCCTATAATTCAACACAATGAGTTGGCGGGCTAGTTGGTTTGAATTCATAGAGCTTTTTTGGCTCAAAACGTTCAGTTGAAAGAAGCGATCTGCCCTGTCTTGTTTTGTGGTGTCGCATTGCGCTAGAAAAGCACTATAGAGTTCCCACGTTTATAAGTTTTAGCTACCAGCTGTGCTAAACGTTTGACGCGAATCGCACTGTAACGTTTTGTGCTCTATGTTAAATATTTCAGATGTTCCCTGCTTTAACTCTGTTCCTATAGTATCACCCGTACATATGCATTCTAACTGCGACCAGATCTGCATATTTGTACCGTGAACGTCATATGCTGTCAAGGTAAGGGTCTTCAGTGACCCAGTCAAGCTGCCTAGAGCAGGTTTTAGCCCTGAGGAGACAATGCAGATTTTCTGGTGAAATATATTACGCTTGATTGATTGATTGATTGATTGATTGATTGATTGATTGATTGATTGATTGATTGATTGATTGATTGATTGATTGATTGATTGATTGATTGATTGATTGATTGATTGATTGATTGACAAAAGTCGAAACTTTATAGCGGTTGGCAAAAGTAATTTTGCCCTTTCTGACATGTGAAACATTCTGCTTTTGCCACCAAACTTCGAAAAATGTCAACATAATCTGAAAGGAGGAAACCGGGCCGGCCAGCTGCCTGCAAATGTCTCAAGGCTAGGTCCGCCGTCAACCTACAACACATACATCATCGTTATCAAAAAATGTTGCCAGTCCGACATATCTTATATAATATTCTGTTAGAAAAAACATTCATGCCGAGCCATCTTCTCTGACTTCAAGTAATACTATACACCTTCCACTTCGCCGTTTGCACTTTGTTACCGTTTACAACGAATAATCTGTAAGGCTATGGTGCAGAAAAAGAAAGGCCAAAAGCTTTTGTCCTCAAAAGTTCTGAGAACTTCTAATAAACTTGAGTACGTAGTTCTTTTTAAATAGAGCGTTCTTCGTCGACAAACTATAAAAGTGGTTCTTATAAAGTAGTGTCAAAATCAACCATATAGTGAGGACCTGGCGCGAAAACTTCAATTAACACAACCTGTACTCTCGGTAAGTGGGATATCTTGTTATTCAGACTCGCTGCATTTGGAGATTTACCTTAGAGCACCCTCCCAGCTTTAGTTTCTCTGAAAACTTACATAGTAGTATTATTTTAACAATCTGACAGAGCTCGCGCAAGCACACTCTACTGCTGTTGCAATGTATGCGCACCCAATCCCACGCGAAAGCTCACTCTCCTGCCAAGAAGTGAAAATGGCCGCATCCCCTCCCTCTTTCTCTCACTCACTCACTCACTCACTCACTCACTCACTCACTCACTCACTCACTCACTCACTCACTCACTCACTCACTCACTCACTCACTCACTCACTCACTCACTCACTCACTCACTTTCAGATAGTTACATAGCAATTTGTGGCGTCTTGCGCTACAATCCGTGAGCAATGTACCTTCGATGCGCAATATACTTAGCTGTTCATCATTCTGGGCAGTAGGCTTACCTTAGATTTGTCGAGATTTCCGATGAGCTGCACTGCTTTGTCTGCATATAGGTCGGTGCTGTACAAGCCGTTGGCTTCCCAGGCAGGCTCCGTGCCGTTCCAGAAGTCTAGGCCCGTGATTGCCGCGTCTTCCTACATTTTAATGAAGTTTTCAGCCCAAGCCATTGCAAAAATAAGCCATCTATACGTCACATGTCCTGCCATCAACAACAAAAAAGAACAAAAAACTGAGAAACAAACAGTCGAAGGTCAGCCCTCACTGACGTTGCTTCGAAAGAAGAATTAGCTTGCTTCTTCTGAAGAAACGAATTGGTTATCCATTCTTAATATTCCTTCTAACGTCATAGCAGGCTTTCCGACTGGCCTCTCGAGAACAGTTCAACATGAAACTTGTCGCTTTTGAATGCGATATCATGGTGACTGTTTATTGGCTGTCGCAACCAGGAAGTCATTTAACAAGCTTAAGAAGCTTGAATAAGTATACGGGTGTAGTGTGAGGACTTGTTTCGTGTACTTTTAGTTGAGGCTTGTAGAGTTTGTTGGTCGAAAGAATATTTACCGTCGAGTCCAGCATGTGCGTGTAGTAGTCACCGTGGCCGTAGTACAATCCAAAGAAGGTGTCGAACCCCCTTCGAGTAGGCGTGTACTCGTGGCGATAGCAACCAAGGTGCCACTGAGTGAAAGGAAGCACAAAGGAAGTACACTTGAATAAAAGCAGGCACCCGAAAATAAAGCGCTAAAGGGTTACTTAGAAATTAAGGTAAGAACACCTCACCTCTCGTTCAGCAGAAAACGCCATATCTCTATGCTGAGCCACGAAACCGAATGTATCAAGTTTCTGCGTTGGCAACAGAAGCGTGACGCACCTTTCCAATGAGATGCGTCTCGTACCCGAGACTCTTCAGGTGCTGCGGAAGTAGAGTGTACTTGAGGTCGAGGCCAAAAGGTTCGCCCGGCTGGATCGGTCTGTTCTGAAGACCTGCGAAATGAAGCAAGAAAGTCCCCGTTTGTTGCCGACGCATAACGACTTCCAGCATGTATTTAAAAAAGAAATCTAGAAGGCACGCCTGTAACTCTTTCATTACCTTACCTAAATCATTGCAAACAGCATCACGAGCAGCAATACGGAGTATTTTTTGGGTTGCACAGTTTCGAATTTCTTAACCCTCGTGTTTTCGAATAGCAGGAATACCGTCTTCCAGGTTGTTTATTTCGTGGCTTCCGCTTCTTCATTTCACGTGTATGTCGCCCAATTACGCCGTACTGCCCCTACCTGTTTAGTTATGATTGGCGCCTAGGGCGGTTACGGCTATGTGAATAACAACCCCTATCAAGCAGTTAGAATGGTCGCGTTCTGTGTCTATCCTTTCATCTGGTTTTGAGGGTAGCGTATCCACGTGGCGGAATAGAAACGCATAGTTAGGTTTGCTGAACTGACCTATAGGCCTACTCTGTCAACGTGCCAGTCCGGCAGATCTCTGTGAAGAAGTTCTGCCTCCCTGTAGCTTTTATGCTGTCAGCGTAAAGCTTGTGCCTCCAAGCTACGCGGGAACTCGTACAGCATCAAGACTGGTCCTTCAGCGGATGGCCAACAGTATTCTGACATGCATTGAACATTATCAGGGATAACTATTTGCCAAGATAGCGCACTTTCATTCTTTATTGTTCTTTTTTGTTAATAAACTCATTTTCACGCATTTCATGCAATGACAGGCGTCATACGTACCTTCGTAATCTCGCCATTTGCGTCCAGATTCTAAAGCAAAGGTATTATTCGTGGTGTTATGAGCAAGGAAAAGAAAGCGTCAGCTTGTTGTTGTTATCGGTGCGGGTATGGTTTCTGTTTCGAGCGTCATTCAATAAATCTCTTGACTGGTTCTTCAAGGTTACGTTACACCAATGTCACGCACATTATAAGAAAACCGTGTTGCTTAAATTTCATGCACTACAAGTCAGAAGCGCCTTTTCAATGCTTATCGACTGTCCACTTTCCACCAGGTGCGAAGGGGCATGCTCCCATCGCACCTGGTTACAGAGGGTTCGAAAAGCGGGCTCTCCATGCTGTCCATGACAAACGTCTAAATGCACAGTACACGGGCCACTGCGTGCGTTTCCGGCAAATCGCCCCCACATTCAGAGTCGGTACACGTGTCGCACGAGAAAGGTCTCACTCGCGACATATGTATTCGGTCATTTGCTCTGTGGCGCAGAACAGCAGCTCCCTCATATACAAAAACCCGGAAGGCTGACGGTCACGTCGACCTCAGTCTCCACCGCTGCCTGGGCAGGTGTGCGGCTTTTACTGGCTTAACAATAAGCCGTGCACCTGCAACCGGCTGAAGGAAGCGACTGCGGGCTGCTCGAGTTTTACGCCGTTCTTTGCCATTTTCTGCGTGTCTGCCCCGATCATGATAATCTAAGGGACAAATTCGAACGAACTATAGCTTTGTGCTCTCCGCCTAAACACGCTTACACAATCACGCCAATGATCGCTGTTGCAGTGACGTTCATTTTTCCCAGAGCTGCGTAGTTAGACCTCGTGCGGCGCTTCGGGACAGCGGCTCAAACGCTTAGTCATACTCGGCACGTACACCTGTGTGCCAGCCGTGCGCCAACCGTGCGTTTCCATTACGCCAGCCGTGTATCAGATGAACATGGGGACAGGCACGCGGGCGCATACATAGTGTTGAGAAGTTTCATGGGATGCTTTCTTCAGCTCAAGGGTTGCATTTTCAGTTTTTGTGATATACCAACCAGCACATGATAGCAGACGTTTTATATAATATACACACATCCAGAAAATTTCGGTCGTATTCAGGATGTACCAATATACCGAATAGTTCCAACGCATACGGGATTAAAAAACGAAGATTATTATATTCCACTCCTTTTCCACATAGCGGTGCTCACTATAGCTGATTTACAAAGCCTCCTTTTTTTTTAATTGGCCCGTGCGTGACCTCCGCTAGCGTACATCGGCGCGCGCAATGCGTGCACGACCTAGGAGACCATGCTTCGTTTATCGCATTCCTCTTACAAACTGGGATGGCAGCCGCTTTGGATAGAGTGCATCTCTGTTGGGAACATGAGCCACTATATGATAATTTACGTGCAATGCTGCACGTATTCCACGACGTTTGTCGGGATATTCATGCTGCCACGTCACCTATTGAGAAACGCGTGTACTGGCATACCGTGTCGCGTTGCGTACAGTCCAGTCATGAGGGCCGCCCTGGATGCCGTACAAATAGGATGCGCGTAGTAGTTGTTTAACACCACACCGTCGGCTGCTAGGGCATCTATGTTGGGCGTCGGGATCTGGCTGGAGCCATGGAAGCTCACGTCGGCCCAGCCCTGCGTTAGTAATAACACATATCTGTTACAGAGAGTCCTTCGGAGGTCATGGCATACAGTATACCCATCTGCACATGCTGCAAGCAAAAGTGACCCAAGAAATGGAAGCACCTGGGCATTGTCTCAGACAACCTAGACAACAAAGAATTGTTATGCCAAATCGTGTTCAACTTCTTCGCAGATTTGCTGTCCCGTAATCTTTTATCACCGACAATTTACAATTAAATTTTGATCGTCGCTTTGAAGCTATACATAAAACTTTGCTTACGAGGTCATCAGCGAGTATGAAGATGATGTGCGGTTTCTTGACGCTACGATGTGCCTTCATTAGCATGTAGACTCCGTAGGACATCAGCGCTATGCAAGTCAGACCAGCGACCTAAGGAAAGAACAACGTGAGGGAGACGCTGAGCATGGACCGATAAATACAACTTCAATATCATTAAACAAACTAACGCTTTATGTACGCGGCTAGATAAGCCATGAGTGACTCTGAAGCAAACGGCGGGAAAAAAGGTAGTCGTGGTTTTTTTTAGGTCTGTGAAATTCCGTACACCTGAGTGGGTACTTAAGGAGAGAAAGGAAAATGACTTTACGCAGTCCACTGATTAAGGGTTGGATGGAGGCCGTTCCCTGAAATGTACACAGTACATGTAGGCCAACACTATATTTACATTATTATACAGACTTTCACTGCTACTTGGAATGTATGCACTATTCCGTTCTTTCCATTAGAGGTGTTCCTGTATAGGCATAAGTACATTTTACCAGCGAGAACAAGACAGGCTCGAAGAAAGAACCACAGAGGATGATCGCTATAGCTATCGTTTTTTGAGTATTTTCCTTCGTCCCTATCTAGTTACCACTTTTAAAATGTATTGAAATCAAAACAAACAAGCCCAATTTTTAACATTAAATGTTGAAATACATGATACCTCGTGATCAAACACCATTCGTGTTCTTGGAACTATACAGTGACATTCAGAAAGCCATGAAACATTTTTATACCAAGTAAATAGGCGCGGGAGACGATCCCTGAATTTTTCTTGCACTCCACACTTGAGTCGAGTACCAATTCTCTAAACACTGCTGAGAAAGATCAATGAAAAAGACTGAGCAGAAAAATTCTGGCAGATCGCGCGCATTGTGGGAATCGATTTTAGCGAAGCAGCCAGCGAGTAGCTGCGTATGCCTTATTTTTTTTAGAGCGCAGCTCTTAGGCGCCCTTTGCTGCGTTTAGCGGCGTCGGCGTAACCGATAGAGCGAAAGAGGACGAAAGAGAGTGAGCGTGAGAGGCGATAGCGAGGAGGAGAGAACGACAGTGGCTACTGTGGCGCCGTTGTGCGTCGGCTGTTGTGGAACGCGCGCACGCGCTGCCTTTCGCGGTCGGCCGCTTATGGCGCATTCGCACTTGCGAAGCGAAGATAAAGCGAAAACGCCACAGCGGTCGGAAAACCGTGTTCGCACGCGTCGAAAATGTTCACATTGTTTCTGCCCCTCCTGCATGCTGTCGCTGCCGGCGCCTTCGGCACTTCGAAAATTCATTCTATTTTGCCCGTTTCCTGAGCATTCATTTCTTACCTAATTCAAGTAATGCATGCAAAAGTTGGAAAAGGAATAGCTTTCACATTTTCAAACCGTTGCTTTTTTTATAGCAGCTGCTCTGGCGCCTGCTGCCAGTTACACGTGGCGCACGTAAACCACGATGAGTGAATTGTAACCCAGTGACTCCGACGACGATTTCGCCCTCATACAGGACGCAGAGTTCGAAAACCCAGCGAACCACGGCAGAAAAGTAAGAGGGGTGTGCGAACTGTGCGGCGGCACTTTGGAGAGGGCATGACACGCTCGCTGTAGTTGCTGACTCACGACGATAGATGGCGTTCGTTGTTGCAGGCCCGTCTTACGCATTCAACAAATGGGAAAATTCGAGCACATCGTTATGTTGCGCGCGCTTTTGCGAGAATGCGCGGCGCTCTGTAGTGCATAATGGGGAGAAAATGCTTTGTACCCCGCTGCAATACGGGGTGCAAGGCGCGCAAGAACAAGTTCTTGTTGTTTTGTGCACCAAAAACGCCGATATTCTGGACAAGTGGAGACGAGCAATCCCGAGGAAGGATCGAGTCATTCAGTCGACCGATTTTGTCTGCGAAAGACATTTCGAGCCCGAACTCGTGCGCAAAGAATGGATGGCACAGTACAAAGAACACGCCCTGATGAACGTGCCGCGACGGGCGACATTATCAAGGGACGCTGTGCTGGTAAAGTTCCCTGACTGCCCGGCATACCTGTCCAAGACTTCGAAAAGCAGAATGAGACCGGCTGAAAGGACGTTTCATCTCTCGTCCAAAAAAAGACGATGAAGCTTCTTGCCAGCGAAGTGTGCCCGTGAACACCGACACTCATGAGGCGTCGTCGA
>NC_051178.1:690918-718168 GCF_013339695.2 Rhipicephalus sanguineus | reverse complement strand
ACGTTCGCCGCAACCTCAATTGTTACCCGCCCCGCGGCCGGCGTACCCGCTCTAACACGGAAGCGGTAGTTCCGGTTGGTGAACGAATACTGTCTGCTGTCACAAAGGATGCAAGACTCACGTCCCCCGAGGTTCAATTATGGTGCCTTACAGGAGACCGTGGCCGAGCCGGCTACAGGACGGAAGGTACCTTGCGCCTTCGCTGTGACAGCCAAAGGCAGCGGCAATGATGCACGGGCCTATTGTATTGACGACCCGTCAACGCTGAGGCGAACTTCTGGAAACCGGGGTGAAATGGAGATGAGCGGCGCGGCGACCGACGAGCGGGCAAGAGGCTGTATTCCTGCGAGGAGGTGGCGAGGAGGAATCCGGGCCTGGTGCGTTCAGCGCAGCCACCGGGAGACAAGGAGAGAGTTACTCCTGCTTTCCGATGGACTGTAAGAGTGTTTGAAATGGGGAGACAGGATAAAAGCAGGAGTGCAGTGACAGGAAGGGGGGAGAAGAGAAACGATAAACGTCTCTATCCAGATGAATGTCGGAGCGGTCGTTCTATTTCCTCAAGGTGCCAGCAGATGAAAAGTTATCGTCTTGAGGCTCCTCCTTGGCGGCAGCAGCAAATGTCGCGCAAACCAGCGAGGCAGCGGGGGCCAAGGCCACCCCCCTCCTCCTGAAATTCTTAATGGAGGGGGATGTTTTTACCAAAAAAATATGAAAATTGGTGTTTTTCAGGGCTTTCAGCAAGTGCCCCCCCCCCCCTCCCCGAAAAAATTGCTGGCTACGGGCCTGCTTTTCACAATGGCCTTTTTAATACAATGCTATGTTTAAAAAAATGCATAGTAGATTCAGTTACTGGTTTTACAATTGGAAATTTTGGTATCGCCTCCGTTAACGTTTCCATTGTGTTTTTTTTCTTCAAGGCCATAAAAACTGAAGTTTACATTCTGTCAAATTTTCATTTTCAAGTAGCAGGCACCCTCATTGGCAGGTTCGATCAGCTTATGTTGTTGTCAAGTGCACATAACACACGCGAATTTTGTTGTACGTAAAAAAAAGTTTGATCATTACCCATGCCTTTCTTTTCCCAATTGTTCATACCTTTCTGTATCACAGCATACAATAAATATTTTAGATTTTTTTGAAAATCAAGCGTTATGTCTTGCAGACCAGTTTGACTAGATGTGGAAGCCATATTAAGCATTGTTTTGTACATATGCTCGTACATGATGTTGTATATACATATTTATATGTGTGTACAACTTCTGATTTCATTTCATGATCCTTAATATGCAGCACAAGTGGGTGATGACCGAATTTGAAGCTTCAGATGGATACACGAGGCTTACGCATGGATCACTGCAGATTTCACAAATTTGGGTTGTCTTTCCAACCAAGCCTTCCTTATGCGAACACGACCTTTGCCAAACCAATATGAAGACGCATTTGTGCAAATTCGGTAGTACACCCCGAATTAATGACATCCGCAGGAACACATTCATGACGCCCTTTGTGACCACCTAAAGCTTCTGTTTCGGCCATTACACATGACGCAAAATGAATGGTGATACCCTTCCAACACCCATACAAAAGGGTATTAATACGAGCTAACACCCTAACACCCCACAAAATTTTTGCTGAGCACCCTTTCTCTAGGGTGCTGAATTAACATCCTAATTGAAGTGTGTCGTCAATAACACCCTAAGGGTGTCCGTCTGGCGACAAACCGATTTACACCCTTAAGGGTGTAAAAATGTTGTGTGTAGGTGCGCTCCTATGAGTCACTAGACAGACATTAGACATGCAAAGCCTAATGTCGTTTAACATTAAGTGTACATCGGAGAGTCAAATGACCATGTGCACTTTAATTTCTGGTGACTGAAGTGTTCAGAACTTTCAGTTGCCGTTCCTAATGTCAAAACGCGCCATCACAACAAAGAAGTTAAAAAGCCTTAATCGCCACCGTGAAATCAGTTTATCACAATAGACAAGTTCGTCTTTCAGAGACTACAAGCAATAAACAATTTGTGTTGCAATGTACACAAATATCGTGTTTCAGTAGAATGCGTAAATATTTTACACATATCGCCCATGCACCGGCGATCGAAGAATTGCTGACGACCGCAGCAAGGTTCATTATATTACCTGCCGTATATATAGAAGTAAGCATTTCCTTATTTTTAAAGGCATGAGTCGATCACATATGCAAATATAAACAGATATGATCAAGTGACACTGCGAAACACTCGCTCAGGGGCCCGTGTTGCCCATTTTTCCAGTAGAAATTAACGGAGGAGAGTGCGGATTACCGCACGGCGTCGCGAAGGATTTGGGGGGCGGAGAAGAATTGGAACTGTGGACAATGGGTGACGTACAGAAAAAAAAAGTTCGTTATTGTTGTGACAAAAATTAGGGACTGTTTCTTATGCATGGTGCACTTACATATATGTCCAAAACAGAATGTTGTTGGTTGCAAAGATACGCGGACAAGCATTTTTCCCAACCTCAAACTACTGTCTCTATCTCTCCTCGCTGTTGCAACGCTGGTCAGAAGCAGCCGACAAGCAGTTTGATTTGGCCCAACGTCGCGTACATCCTTCTCCCGCCCCGCCCCCCTCGTAATGTCCGTCTCCACGCGACTCTCACGCTCTCCACGGCATCAACTCCTCTCTCCCTTCACTCCTTCCTTGTCCCATTCACCTCCTCTGTGTGCAACGGTGGGTGTCGCCTATCACACCTACCCATTTCCTCCTCCCATCATAATCCCTACCTCTTTCTATCCACGGGAGAGGGCAGTAACTTGAAACAAAAAAGCGTTTCTTTTGAGTAAGGACTCAGAGATGACCGTCGTCTGGGATGCGAGTTTGAAAACTGCCCATTTCTAACTTTCATTTCCCCAAAACAATATGTTTGGTTGTATAACAAAATCGAACAGCCATAACACATTCCCAACATGCACACACGGGTCTAAAAAAGCCATAAATACACTTTTTTGTATGTACAGTGACAAATAAAAACAACATTGCTTTATTTTCTACGGAGCGCTGTTTGAAGAGAGGGTCAGCACGCACCAAGGAGATATTTATATTTGTTCTGATTTAGCAGCGTCATTTCGCGTTTTTGCACTTGTGAAAACGTCGCACCTTTTACGTGCACCTCACAGTCAAAATAGCGCCTTCGTCTTCAAGTGAGCGCTCGTCACCCTCCAGCTTTACCGACGACTCGCCGAGGGAGCTTCTGACGAATTTCGCTAGGAAATGGCTGTATAAGTCTGAGACGGCCGCTTGAACAATGAAATGGCCGTCACATGAGGTACGGAAGGTTCACAAACCAAAACTAAAATTCGAAACGCGCGCCGAACCGGACTATTTCGCGGAGCAGTACATATGCAGTAGCTCCGCCCCCGTAGCATTCCCTTCATTGCCAAAAAAAGTTGTCCTTGGGGGCGCTTTAGTTGTTTGACTGCGCGGTGCGCGCGGTTTGTGTGTGTGTGCCATGCTGGGTTCTACAATGCTTCGTTACCACGTTTATCGATTATGCACGTTGGTTACGTGATTCAATATCAAGTATACCTTCCAAGACGATCTAGGTCCTAGTCTCGTGACTGACGGCGAGTGCGGACGTACAGCAGCCTTTTGACAAGACTGTCGCCGAGTGTACGGTACATTGTGGACTGTAAAGCTGAAGAGTGCACAGTGGATGCCTGATTTTGGTAAGTTCTAGAATATTTCTGAATTACACAGCTAGGTTACTTCATTACATGACGTCTTTTACGCAGGAACCGAGTGTGATCGTCTGGGCGGTGTGTTCACTGCGGGGATGATGGCCAGAGGAAGGATGATAGACAGGTATGTTTTACGCTATGCTCAATGCTTTCTGTGCACTTTATACGGTTGTATGAAGCATTCACCATGTGCGTTCACTACCTACAACTAGAGTCACTAGAAAAATTTCAGAGTATCGCATCTGTTTTCCGCGCGCCGCCGCCGCCGTGATTGGGCTTACTCGCATCACGTGACCTCTCGCCGCCATATCCCTTCCAAGCGCTTTGGGTGCAGGCGCGTTGAATGCAGAGCGCGGCCGGGCATTTAGCAGTACCACGTTCCCTAGAAGTACTTCGTGGCTTTTTTAAACGCGTCATGCAGATGCCAGAGAGTAGCTCACCAGTAACCGAACGTTGCTGGTGAGCTACTCCGGGAATTTCGTATATTTTTGCATTCCGTGTGGGAAACGTCAAAGAGCGTCGTTGTACGTGGCTGCATAGTTGGACCGCGAAATGAATTCGCCCCCCTCGAAGAACACTCCTTTCTGCAGTGAACTACACAAACTTTGCTGGAAAAGCTCTCATGCAACAGGATACTTCACCTTTCCGGTTCGCTATGCTCAGCGATCTTGAAAACTACGTACCTTTCTATTTGCTCGGCTGTTTATATCTCGACCTGTTGAACAGATTGTGCATGCATTTCGAGTTATAATTGTGTCACGCTCGAGAGCGAAATCGAAGACTTATTAAAATAATAACTCTTTACTGTATACCTTGAAGACAATTGTCACATGATCATTTGCCACTGCGCAAAACTGAAGCGTGGAACTCTGTTGGTAAACTTGGTATAAGGCAATGTTATTAAGCGTATTTTATTTTTAAAAAATGTTGCTAATGCTGCATTGCGCCGAGCGTACCCTTACAATACTGTTTAGTGGGTGAAAAATGGTCACAGCAAAAAAAAAAAAAAAACGGCTTATCCTCCCACGCATTGAGGGAATAGATTTCATGCGAGCCCTAGATCTATATACATACTGTGTTGCAGTAGCATGCGCGTTAAAAAATTTTCGGGATGTGCTATTTCTGATCAAAATAACATAAAGCACTGCGCCGGGGAAGTTTTAACAAGAGTGCATTACGAAAAAAAAAAGTTTAAATTAAAAGCAGTGCAGAAACCGAACCCCAGCTGTTTATGCGCTGGCAACGCCAAAAAAAAAAATGCTTTGTCGGAACACAGCAAAATATTTGCAAATGCACTGCAACGTTGGGAATATTAAGTAGACAAAAAATGGGAAATGAAACAACTGAGTAGTGAGGTCAAGCATTTTGATGGCTTATTTTCTACGCATCTGTTAGAAAATGACAACGTATTCGCAAAATAGATGCACCTTACCTACCGCACGCCGATTCGCCCGTGCGTTTGGCTGCTGACGTTCCGAACCGAGACAGATACTTCACGCACAACTTCCACTTACCGTACACACACCACTTCTATTACAGATAACACCCAGCTGAACAGCAAGCATGGTGCGCAAGTAAGGTATGCGTCAGCGATCAGTCGAAGGACGCAATGCTGAATGTTCTCGATGTTCGATAATTTTCTCGAATGCGCTATGAAGTGAACCTGAACACCGACTGCAAAGCTAGCGCAAACAGTCAACCTTCACCGAGTGTCGAAGTAAAGGGTCTCTCGCACGGTCATTACGCTAGTGCAACCATTTAGCTCCGGACCTTGCGAACACACCCGGCCGTGAAACGAAAAGAGACCGATGAAGCCACGAAGAGAGTTCGCGAGCACATGGCAACATTCGCCGCACATTTCATTAGCTACACCGCTTACCGCGCAGTCGATTCATGACTGTCGATGACTAGAAATCAATTCTGATATCCTTTTGAAGAAACACACACACACATATTGCAGTTACGCCGAGCGTAATACGGCATCGAGGCGAAAAGATCGGTCACTTCTCAACACACGCTACCAACGCGCTGGACGGTCCGGAAGGGAAATGGCCGCCCACGCCCAATGTTGCCCGCGTGCAGCCTACCTTTGCGGTACTCTGAAATTTTCCGGTGACTCTACCTACAACTGCAACGGGTGGATGAAGGCGCGTTGCTTTGCGCGATACTCCGCTCGCTTCTGTAACGCAAGCGTTTCTTGTCATGGCGCTCTTCTTCCTTGGCTGTTTTTCGATTCCAAGAATGCCTGTCGCTCGGCCTGCCCGCTTCCCGCTGCTGCTTCTCTACCCGGGAGCTGGGTGACCTTGGGGACGCCTGCGCGATGTGTGTGTCGCAGGGAGGGCAACACTCGCGTTGCCCTTTTGGGCGCAGGGGACCGGAGGGGGGAGGTGAGGTAGGAGGGGAGGACTGAGAGCATGGCTCTTTCCCGGAGAGGGGACGGGGCCGCGACCGAGGAGAGATAGAAAGTGGCCCGCTCTTGGCATTCCGCCGCTCAGAAGCGATCGTAAACCGAAGGAAGAATAATTTGCAAGATTTTTCGTAGCTGAGTTGTGATTCTGTAAATAAACTTCTTAGCGTCGTCGAAAGTTATTGAAATCGACTACAGCTGTATACTGCACGAGATCATCGCCTGAAGCTACTTGTACGATGGCTTATCACTTCGGAAATAAAACTGCTTTAAACATAACGTTCATCGCCTAGCCTTCTCATGATGCAGGTACAAATGACGTAACTCTTCAGAAAATTCAGTAATAATTTCCATGTAGTACGCGGGGAGGAAGATATCAAAACACGCTGCGGCTGCACATGCGCGCGCAGTGCTCTGCAGTGGCGTGTGTTTGTGGCTTTCTCTGCGACTACTGCACCGCGCTTGCTTTTGTTAGAAGTTAGTTGCACTATGGTTAGGATTTTAATCTGACTGTGCAAGGTCGTTGCTACGAGAAACGAACTTGCGTTGGGTGAACCCACTTGAAGATAATACAAGTCAGTGAATTACGTTATATTCTGGTACTAACACCATGTGTATATTAATTTGAAGTAGCACAAGATATTTATAATTATCAATTCTAGACAAATATGCCAGTTAGTTGCGTTTGGCAAGGTGCCTTTTGTTGCAATATTTGTGTTTGAGAAAAATGATGTGAAATATTTTTCCCGTCGTTATATTGTTTCCTGAAGCATACTGGTTTATATTAAAAGAAGTTGTTGTAATGGTTAAGCAGCACTGTTCCAAGAGCTTTTTATCCACTGTGCTGGGGTGGCAAAAGCACACCTCAATTATGTGCTTATCTAAAGTTCATGTTTCTTTTGTGAGCTTTTCTTAAGGCAGCATGAAACTGAAAAAGCGCTCTTATTTGCAGGTTGTGCGACTAAGACGTAGCATTCATTGTGAGAGTGCTACTTTAATTTTATGAAGTAATTATTAGGGGAAACAAATCTAAATGCTCATATGTAACTATGTGTGCAGAAGTTTAGAGAAGGCTGACAAAAGTGGTTAACGGTTTTTTTATGGCTTGCAGCATTACAAATTCAAAGCGATATTCCAGGCATTGATTCGCTTTAACACGACTAGAATTACTTTCCTAAACGGCTCAGATTCATCATATATTACAATATGTAAAGCTTGGCATTATGGAGTCTGCACATGGGCCACACATACTCTTATTTTATCAATTTATGCATTTTATATTGTGTAGCAGAGCTGATGTAATTTTCGTCATTTAAATTACCTATATTGTAATCTGCGTTCTCTAACCACATAGTGTTTACTAAGTACATAAGTTTCTGAAAGTTCGGCTTGCAATGGCACCATTACAGTTGTCTGCCATGAGCCGTTGCTCAGGTTATACCTGTTCTTATAGCGCAATCTGAGTCCATCATTCAAGGCCCTTGCTGGTATATAAACATAGACTTGCCTGAATACATTGTATGTATTGTGTGTGAGCTGTAAGGTCTGTGTAGTGCGCCAACTCATGAATGTTTTCTGGTATCCTTTACATATGTACCCGGTGATCTCACCTGTTTGTGGAACTGAAGCAGACGACAGCTTGCAGAAGAAGATGGGAGCGTTCTACCTGTGAGCCTGGTCGAGTTTATATTTTATGGTAGGCATTTGTTTCAATCTTTACAAAAAGCTTGGACATGTTGCGCCTGCTCATGAACCTATTGCACCTCTTTTGAGGGAATTCTAAGATCAAAGAAACAAGACCCTAGACGTAACTCCATTAATGTATAATTAATGCTGGACTTGACCATCTGTGTTGTTTTCCTGTTTTCTAACAGGATTTGCTGAAAGTTTCGATTGGAAATGCGATATAAGATGCAATTTTGACTAACTCTAACTTCACAAAAGTGTTTTTTGTCAACTACCTGCACGGGCCTTGGCAGTACATCTAAGTGTTCTAAGGTGCACGATGTGTTGGAGAAAGTTTTCCTTGCAACTCTTATATATTTACTGCGATCTTTCGTGCAGGATACACATGCATGGATACACATACATAGATTCCCTACAAGGACCCTGCGCATCAAAAGCAATCTGTCATGAATGTTAAGTAGACAGATTAAACGAAACGAAGATATGACAGGTGTACACCATATTTTTCTTTCATTTAACCTCTGCATGTTTCCCAGTCAATAAATGTTTTTATCCATTTTCTTTTGTTGAGAAATGTCTTTGTACAGCACAAGTGTTGTAGAAGGTGCATACATGCACTTTTGTATGATGCTTGGCTGCATGTGTATCAACCAGCAAACACATTG
Organism: Rhipicephalus sanguineus; assembly: GCF_013339695.2. Taxonomy (NCBI): domain Eukaryota; kingdom Metazoa; phylum Arthropoda; class Arachnida; order Ixodida; family Ixodidae; genus Rhipicephalus; species Rhipicephalus sanguineus. The sequence continues at coordinate 709,692 of NC_051178.1, read as the reverse complement.
TCAGGCACAACTAATATGTGATTCCGTACTATCATCCGGACATATCATAAATCTTATCATGCACTGTAATAGTTCTGTTTGAGGAATGTTATGAATGTCATTGGCCACGAAGCACAAGCTTGGCCGAGGGTCATTGCAAACAGGTTGTTGCATACTGACAAGAAAGTCACTCATAAGGACACATTAGAATGACGGTGGCCAATATGTTTTTGAATGACATTATGAGTACATTAAAACAATTCTGTAGAAATACATTAGAGAATCAAATGAGTGTTGATGTCAAAGGTCGTTTCATGCTCACTAGACTATCACATGTTAATACGCATCAGAATGACTGGCCAATATGTTTTTGAATGGCATTTCAAATACATTACAAAATTCTAAAGGGACACATTAGAGCGTCAAATGACTGAAATGTCAGAAGTCATTAGACTTTCTTTTTGAACTCGTCTCACATTTTCATAAGGGCGAATCTTTGCTTTCCTTTTCCAAGTGCTTCTGTGCGGAAATCATTAACGTGGAGAAATTGTGCGGCCAGTTCTTGGCATGGTATATGGAACCAATAATGATTTCCCTGCCGGTTTTCCTTGCATGGATGAGTGGTACGAATTCGGGTGTCGAAGAGTTAGTTCCGTAATGTTTACATTAGCTGGCTAATTAGTACCGCAAGGCAAGCGTCATTGTGTCCCATCTTGTTTAATGAACCCCAGTGAGGCCTCGGCTTACTCTAGTGTTTGTGAACGAAAAATTCATAACACAGATACATTGTCCACTGCACGCGCGTAAACAAGTAGGTCGTGAAACTTTATGCGTCAGTGTGTAATGTATGGATATTTATGCATGTCAGAATTGCGTGCTTTATGTTGTATACATTTCACATGTACAATTATACTATATTATCCTATATCTCGGTCTGTTCAAAGTAATTCTTTTTGCCTGTATAATTGGCTAAGTGAAGAAGTAATTAAAAGTGTTCATACCGCAACATGTAAAAAGTGTTCATGCCGGCGGGAAGTTTTCTGTCCCACTTACAGCTTTGTCCCCAGAAAGGTGTTGTAATGAATTCAACTTTTGTTCTAAATTGCTTCTACATTTGTATATGTGCTGGCAATAGCTCGCATAAATATTCATGCGGTTGACAAATATTGTGGAAAATATGAAATGTTAGGGCAAACACAAAAAAGTGTTTGCTGATTTTCTTGTACATTTTCTCGACTCTTGTAGTATTTTGTGAAGCAATGATACTTCGTCATTTCTCTATGTGAAAATAAATATCACGAGAATTACATTGTGCCAATAGCTCCACCATTGCCTTCTTTCTGTAATGTCACTGACATCGTAACTTTACAAAAGGCGGTACAACAACAGACGCATTGCGCAATGCACCCGCTTTTAATACGCATGCATGGATGCAGCTTAACGCTTCAATGAGCACCCTTCAGTCCTTCCATTAACACCCTTATGAAAGATATCAACACCCTTTTTCCGCGCACACCCTTCTCTTAGGGTGTATATAAAGCAAAAAGGGTGTAAATGTCATTAACACCCTTTTACACCCTTAAAGGTGTAAAAATGTTTAGTGTGTAGAACTCGGCAGTGTTATGAAATCTGCATGCGTAAAATCAAAAGCTTTCGCTTGAAAGTTGCATATAGTGCCCATATCTTGCAAAATAAGCTCGCAGCAAATTCACCTCATTATTTTTTAACACTAAAGTGTTTTATGCCGGGGTCCACCAAGACTTCAGTGAGTATTTCCGTCACGGAAATGACGTCGAAAAAATTTACACGATCAGATGGCAAAGAAAAAAGCCGGCAGATCCCCACGCATTGTGGGAATCGATGTAATGCGAAGCAGCCACCAAAGAGCTGCATACATCGTCTCGTACGTCATTGAGGAAAATGCGTGTCATGGTTTTCATGTTAACTCCAATTATTTATGTTCGTTACACAGTAACGTCGCGCAATACCAACTTCGGGGTCGATCATGCTATAGAAACGGCCGCCAGCGCACCATGAGCGTGGCACGTAAGTCATGTTGTACATGACATGTGTGTCATGACTTTCATGTTAACTCGTGTTATTTATCTTCGTCACACAGTCACGTCGCAAGATACCAATTTCGGTGTATATCAAGCTCTCGAAACGGCCGCCAGCGAACCATGAGCGTGGCACGTAAATCATGCTGTACATGACATGCGTGTCATAATTTTCTTGTTAACGCCTGTTATTTTTATTCGTCCCATAGTCACATCGGAAGACACCAATTTTGGTGTATATAAATCTAGCGAAACGGCCGCCAGCCCACCATGAGCGGGGCACGTAAGTCATGCTGTACATGACATGCGTGTCATGATTTTCATGTTAACTCGTGTTTTCATGTTTGTCACACAGTCACGTCGCGCAAGACCAATTCCGGGGTAGATCATGATAGCGAAACGGCCGCCAGCGCGCCATGAGCGTGGCACGTAAGTCATGCTGTACATGACACGCGTGTCATGAATTTCATGTTAACTCCTGTTATCATGTTTGTCACACAGTCACGTCGCGCAATACCAATTTCGGGGTAGATCAAGCTAGCGAAACGGCCGCCAGTGCTCCTTGAGAGTGACACGTAAGTCATGCTGTACATGACATGCGCGTCATCATTTTCATGTTAACACGTGTTATTTATGTTCGTTGCACAGTCACGTCACAAGATACCAATTTTGGTGTATATAAAGCTAGCGAAACGGCCGCCAGCGCCCCATGAGCGTGGCACGTAAGTCATGCTGTACATGACATGCGTGTCATGATTTTCATGTTAACTCCTGTTATTTATGTTCGTCACACAGTCACGTCGCAACATACCAATGTTGGTGTATATCAAGCTCGCGAAACGGCCGCCAGCGCACCATGAGCGTGGCACGTAAATCATGCTGTACATGACATGCGTGTCATGATTTTCATGTTAACTCCTGTTATTTATATGCGTCACACAGTCACGTTGGAAGAGACCAATTTTGGGGTATATAAATCTAGCGAAACAGCCGCCAGCCCACCATGAGTTTGGCACGTAAGTCATGCTGTACATGACATGCGTGTCATGATTTTCATGTTAACTCTTATTTTTATGTTTGTCACACAGTCACGTGCGCAAGACCAATTCCGGGGTAGATCAAGCTAGCGAAACGGCCGCCAGCGCGCCATGAGCGCGGCACGTAAGTCATGCTGTACATGACATGCGTGTCATGAATTTCATGTTAACTCGTGTTATCATGTTTGTCACACAGTCACGTCGCGCAATACCAATTTCGGGGTAGATCAAGCTAGCGAAACGGCCGCCAGCGCCCCATGAGCGTGGCACGTATAAGTCATGCTGTACATGACATGCGTGTCATGATTTTTATGTTAACTCGTGTTTTTATGTTCGTCACACAGTCACGTCACAGGACACCAATTTTGGTGTATATAAAGCTAGCGAAACGGTCGCCAGTGCCCCATGAGCCTGGCACGTAAGTCATGCTGTACATGACATGCGTGTCATGATTTTCATGTTATCTCGTGTTATTTATGTTCGTTACACAGTCACGTCGCAAGATACCAATTTTGGTGTATATAAAGCTAGCGAAACGGCCGCCAGCGCACCATGAGCGTGGCACGTAAGTCATGCTGTACATGACATGCGTGTCATGATTTTCATGTTAACTTGTGTTATTTATGTTCCTCACACAGTCACGTCACAAGATACCAATATTGGTGTATATCAAGCTAGCGAAACGGCCGCCAGCGCCCCATGAGCGTGGCACGTAAGTCATGCTGTACATGACATGCGTGTCATGATTTTCATGTTAACTCGTGTTATTTATGTTCGCTACACAGTCGCGTCACAAGATACCAATTTTGGTGTCTCTAAATATAGCGAAACGGCCGCCAGCGCCACATGAGCGTGGCACGTAAGTCATGCTGTACATGACATGCGTGTCATGATTTTCATGTTATCTCGTATTATTTATGTTCGTTACACATTCACGTCGCAAGATACCAATTTTGGTGTATATAAAGCTAGCGAAACGGCCGCCAGCGCACCATGAGCGTGGCACGTAAGTCATGCTGTACATGACATGCTCGTCATGATTTCCATGTTATCTCGTGTTATTTATGTTCGTTACAGTCACGTCGCAAGATACCAATTTTGGTGTATATAAAGCTAGCGAAACAGCCGCCAGCGCACCATCAGCGTGGCACGTAAGTCATGCTCTACATGACATGCGTGTCATGATGTTCATGTTAACTTGTGTTATTTATGTTCCTCACACAGTCACGTCGCAAGATACCAATATTGGTGTATATCAAGCTAGCGAAACGGCCGGCAGCGCCCCATGAGCGTGGCACGTAAGTCATGCTGTACATGACATGCGTGTCAAGATTTTCATGTTAACTCTTGGTATTTATGTTCGTCACACAGTCACGTTGGAAGAGACCAATTTTTGTGTATATAAATCTAGCGAAACGGCCGCCAGACCACCATGAGCGTGGCACGTAAGTCATGCTGTACATGACATGCGTGTCATGATTTTCATGTTAACTCGTGTTATTATGTTTGTCACACAGTCACGTCGCGCAATACCAATTTCGGGGTAGATCAAGCTAGCGAAACGGCCGCCAGCGCCCCATGAGCGTGGCACGTAAGTCATGCTGTACATGACATGCGTGTGATGATTTTCATGTTAACTCGTGTTATTTATAGTCGCTACACAGTCACGTCTCAAGATGCCAATTTTGGTGTATATAAAACTAGCGTAACGGCCGCCAGCGCCCCATGAGCGTGGCACGTAATTCATGCTGTACATGACATGCGTGTCATGATTTTCATGTTACCTCCTGTTATTTATGTTCGTCACACAGTCACGTCGGAAGAGACCAATTTTCGTGTATATAAATCTAGCGAAACGGCCGCCAGCCCACCATGAGCGTGGCACGTAAGTCATGCTGTACATGACATGCGTGTCATGATTTTCATGTTAACTCGTGTTATTTATAGTCGTTACACAGCACGTCGCAAGATACCAATTTTGGTGTATATAAAGCTTGCGAAACGGCTGCCAGCGCCCCATGAGCGTGGCACGTAAGTCATGCTGTACATGACATGCGTGTCATGATTTTCATGTTAACTTGTGTTATTTATGTTCGTTACACACTCACGTCACAAGATACCAATTTTGGTGTGTATATATCTTGCGAAACGGCCGCCAGCGCACCATGAGCGTGGCACGTAAGTCATGCTGTACATGACATGCGTGTTATGATTTTCATGTTATCTCGTGTTATTTATGTTCGTTACACAGTCACGTCGCAAGATACCAATTTTGGGTGTATATAAAGCTAGCGAAACGGCCACCAGCGCCCCATGAGCGTGGCACGTAAGTCATGCTGTACATGACATGCGCGTCATGATTTTCATGTTAACTCGTTATTTATGTTCGCTACACAGTCACGTCACAAGATACCAATTTGGTGTCTATAAATCTAGCGAAACGGCCGCCAGCGCCCCATGAGCGTGGCACGTAAGTCATGCTGTACATGACATGCGTGTCATGATTTTCATGTTATCTCGTGTTATTTATGATCTTTACACAGTCACGTCGCAAGATACCAATTTCGGTGTATATAAAGCTAGCGAAACGGCCGCCAGCGCACCATGAGCGTGGCACGTAAGTCATGCTGTACATGACATACCCGTGTCATGATGTTCATGTTAACTTGTGTTATTTATGTTCCTCACACAGTCACATCACAAGATACCAATAATGGTGTATATCAAGCTAGCGAAACGGCCGCCAGCGCCCCATGAGCGTGGCACGTAAGTCATGCTGTACATGGCATGCGCGTCATCATTTTCATGTTATCTCGTGTTATTTATGTTCGTTACACAGTCACGTCACAAGATACCAATTTCGGTGTATATAAAGCTAGCGAGGCCGCCAGCGCCCCATGAGCGTGGCACGTAAGTCATGCTGTACATGACATGCGTGTCATGATTTTCATGTTAACTTGTGTTATTTATGTTCCTCACACAGTCATGTCACAAGATACCAATTTTGGTGTATTTCGAGTTAGCGAAACGGCCGCCAGCGCACCATGAGCGTAGCATGTGAATCATGCTGTACATGACATGCGTGTCATGATTTTCATGTTATGACTTGTCATTTATGTTCGTCATACAGTCGTGATACGCCATACCAATTTTGGTGCGCATTCGATTAACCAAGCGACCAGGAGAGCGCAAAGTCGTAGGCGGCTAGATATATAGATAGATAAACAGATAGATAGATAGATACGCTCAAATTCGCAGAAGTTCGCTAAGAAATGCTTCGCATTTAAAAAGCTCCGTCAACAGGCATCGAACCCTTGACCGCTGGGTCCACATCAACAGGTGCTGGGCACGTTATCCACTGCGCCACGGTGACAGACTCCAGAGGCTGTACAATTGCGCCTCCCGGTCAGCGGGGTTATGTTGCCCTCTGGGAGCGGTTAAGTAAAGTAATTTGTCATTAGTGTGTCCGTCTCATTCGACGCGTTTTCAATAGAAGTTCAAATTTGTCACTACCTTAACACACGGCGAGGTAGCGATGTTAGCCCAAGCGTCGTGAGAGCGTCGGCCTCGCTCATATCATCACGCTATCCAAAGCAAAAAATTGGCCGCGTATCTGCGTGCTTCGCTGCACATGTCGTCTAAAGACGATAGAAGAGGCGCTGCGTGAGATATGGACGCCATCTGGCAATACGTCGGGAAACATGCGTCCCGTTTTGCGGGCTGGTAGACCCGGCGCAGCAGCAGGCGAAGACCGGCGGTGACCAACGCGAACGGTGGGGACGCCAGCCCGCCCGAACACTCGGTTTGGCGCGAAGCGCCGAAGCAGAAGAAACGTCCGCACTCAACGAGTACTCCCCACACACTCTTTTATTTACACGTCGCATGGGTAAAACGGGAATGCCAAGCGGCGCCCCATGGCATTCGTACAGTGCAATACTGAACAGAAACCGAAACACAAAAATGAGCTCGTGCAGAGGGCGCGGAGGAAGGCAAGTTTCAGCGCAGTCGCATTTTCAGCGCAGCTTAAGAAACTAGAGACTCTAGAATTACGTATCTATGTATTTTTTATTAAAGGAACACACCACCTAATACTTAACTCGTGATGTTGTGCCTCAGATATGCGTAATGTTTGCTTTTTGATCAACAATGTACACAAGTATGAACCTAGTCAGCCGTTCAAAATGGCTGGCCCTTGGGCAAGTGGTTCAACATTGGCCGGGTGGCTGAATTGAGTGACGTGCCGACAAGCAGATAGACAGACCAAAATATTTGCGTTTAGGTTCCCCAAGAATGACTATCGTCTTTAAAATAGCTCTGCGACGCGCACCTACCTCACCTTGCTGTAACACCGCGTTCCCCGCTCACGCGCTGTCAGTCATCTAGAATCAGTCACAGTGTTCGGTGACTGATGTTGAATCAGTCAGTGTTCGGTGACCAGCCCGGCGACCGTGTTTGGGTCTGGACGCCGATACGCCGACGTGGGCTTAGCGAAAAACTCCTTCGGCGATACTTCGGGCCATACAAGGTTCTTCGATACCTCGGCACTCTTGACTACGAGGTCATCCCGGACGGCAGCGACGCCGCGCACGACCTGAAGTCGTCCATGTCGTGCCCTTTAAGCCGTTTTTTGCGCGTTAGCGAACCTGGGGACTTTTTTTTTATTTCTTATTGTAATTTATTTATGTATGCACTTGTTTTTTTTTCTCTCTTCCTTGTTCAATCACAAGCATCGGGACGACGCTTTTTCAGAGGGGGCAATGCCACGCCCACTTCTTGTTTTATTTTGATGTATTCGGGTTTGACCAGCAAGGGCGGTTATCAACGCTCGACGCTGTCCGCGAAGCAGTGTTGGAGAAGCTTCGCGATTGTAGTAGATCGTTTTGTTAAGATTACGCGCCCACGCGAATGTTCCAGCTTTGTCGAGAGATAACGCCGCCACCAGCGATATCGCTGGAAAGTTCGATAGCGCCTGTATAAAAGCCGACGCGCTTGACCGCTTGTCAGTTGATCGACAGTCGACGCTCTGTTCGCCGCTATCAGGTTATTGCTGTAGTTTGACTGTCAGTTTCTCGGCCACAAGTTCGGCCAAATAAACTTTCATTTCGGACGTGCTGACTGCTGCCTTCGTCTACGTCACGACCACGTGACATCTGGTGGAGGTGCTGCTCGTTCATGTTCCGGACGCCCCCGTCAAGTCGTGAACCCAGCCCACGTCGCGAAGAAGGCACCGACACCATCAGCGACAGTCGAGCCAGCCGCAGACTGGGACTACCCTCCAATACGGACCCCTACCGGACAAGACCAGGATCACAACGAAGAAGACAATGGCCACAATGGCAGCCGCTGTGGCGCCTACAACGGTCGTCATGCATCAACCCAGGGAGCCGCCGACATTCCGCGGATCACCATCCGAGGATCCAGAAACCTGGCTGGAGGCATACGACGGGGTCTCCACGTTCGACAACTGGGACAGCGACGAGAAGCTACGTCATGTCTACTTCGTCCTTGAAGATGGCGCAAGGACCTGGTTCGAGAAGCGAGAGTCCACGTTAACATCATGGGACCTCTTCCGCACCGGATCTCTCAACACCTTCACGAGCGTCATCCGGAAAGAAAGGGCTAAAACCCTTCTCGATACTCGTGTATAGCTCCCCAATGAGAACGTCGGACTGTACACCGAAGAAATGACTCGCCTATTCCGCCATGCCGATCCAGCCATGTCCGAAGAAAAGAAAGTTTGCTTCCTGATGCGGGCTGTGAAGGAAGAACTTTTCGCCGGACTTGCGCGCAACCCGCCGAAGACGATCTCGGAATTCGTTTCGGAGGCCAGCACAATCGAAAAGGCACTAGAAATTCGCACTAGGCAGTACAACCGCCGCATTCCTACGACGACCTACGGGGTGGTTCAGGGGCTGCAATCTGATGACTTGCGTGACACCATCAGAGCGATTGTGCGGGAGGAGCTGCGCGAACTGTTACCTTCGCCGCAGCATCAAGTGGATTCAATCGCCGACATGGTCCGCGAGGAAATCCAGCAGTCGCTGGACACCCCCGATTCAGCGCAGCCACAGCTGCAAGCAATGAACTATGCTGCTGCAGCCCGACGCAACGCCCCCGATCCTCGTCCACGTCAAGGCGCCGCGCCGCCGCAGCAGTTCTGCCGCCAGACGCCGCCGCCGCCATCACCACCAACGCCCTACCATCCTCCTGTCGCCCAGCGCTATGCCCCGCACTACGCCCCAAGGAAGACCGACGTTTGGCGCGCCCCTGACAACCGCCCGCTCTGCTCTGCGGGGAGGCCGGCCACACGTACCGCCGCTGCCAATACCGTCAGATGGGCCTACGCGGATTCGCCGTCAATGCGCCGCGCCCGCAGCCAGGTGAACGACCTCGCGACATCGACGACTACTTGACCGGAAAACAGTGGCAAGAACGACGACCTTCCCGCTCACCGTCGCCAGGCCGCTACGTGTCACCGCACCGCCGGCAGTACACTGGCCCTAACCGGGGTCGGTCGCCTAGCCCGTATCCGGAAAACTAAGGTCAGCAACCGATGGAGGTGCGGTTGCTGAACGACGAAATGCTGAAGATCCTCCGCCGTCGACGACGACGCCGCGACGAAGTTCCGAGACCCCGACGCACGCCGAACGACGTCCTGAAGACGAAACTTTGCGACCGGAAGCAGACCTGATGACGCAACGCGGAAGCAGCGGTGCAAACCGACGTAGCCATGACCCGACGCCGCGACGTAACCGCAACGCAAGACGGCGGACTAGCGACAACGTCACCGCTCTCGTCGATACTGGGGCCGACTATTCCGTCATCAGTGGGCCGTTCGCAGCAAAGTTGAAGAAAGTTAGGACTGCTTGGGAAGGCCCCGAGATCCGGACCGCTGAAGGCCATCTCATTACGCGGATTGGTGTCTGCACGGCGAGAGTCACCATCAATAACCGGAATTATCCTGCGAGCTTTGTCATCCTACAAAACTGCTCCAGAGATGTGATACTTGGAATGGACTTCCTAATGGACAACGGCGCCGTCATCGACCTGAGGTCTGAGTCGATAACACTAACCTCAGACAAAGCCCTCCCGCTCCCTGCGACGCCAGGGAACCATGCATTGAATGTGATAGAAGAGCAGGTGACCATTCGGCCTTGCTCCAGCGTCATTATTTCTGTCGGCACCGAAAAACCTGTGAACCTTGAAGGCGTCATCGAGGGCGATCAGCACCTACTCCTGAACCGTCAAATTTGCGTCGCACGAGGTATAGCCGAGTTGCGTGACGGTAAAGCAAAGGTAGTGCTGACAAACTTCAGCGCTTCAACCACGAATATAGGCACCTCAACATTGGTACGACGGTTGCCTACATCGAATAATGTGTAGCCGCCAGCGATGCTTTCGCCCTCTTCGATGCTGCCCAACCTGCTTCGACGAATCAAGGTCCCGAACCGGATTTTGACGTCAACCCGAGCCTTCCGAAGGTCAAGAAAGCCCAGCTCAAAACCCTGCTCCTGCAACACAAGGACTGTTTCTCGTCGTCCTTGCGTGTCCGACAAACGCCCCTTGCTAAGCACCGCATTATACCAGAAGAACATTCTCGACCACTCCGACAGAGCCCCTACAGAGTTTCTACTCGAGAGCGCGACGCGATAAAGAAACAAGTCGACGAGATGCTACGCGACAACGTCATTGAGCCGTCCAAGAGTCCGTGGGCGTCATCCGTGGTGTTAGTGAAGAAGAAGGACGGGACACTGCGCTTCTGCTTTGATTATCGGCGCCTGAACAAAATCACGAAGAAGGACGTGTACCCCTTCCCACGGATAGACGATACCCTGGATCGACTTCATAACGCGACGTACTTTTCGTCGATGGACCTCAAGACCGGCTATTGGCAGATCGAAGTAGACGAAAGAGACCGAGAAAAGACCGCTTTTATAACACCGATGGCCCCTTTGACTTCAAGGTCATGCCTTTCGGTCTTTGCCTCGGCACCTGCGACGTTCCAGCGCGTCATGGACACCGTACTGGCCGGATTGAAGTGGCAGACGTGCCTTGTGTATTTGGACGACGTCCTAGTGTTTTCCTCGACCTTCGACGAGCATCTCCGGCGGTTTGAGGCAGTACTTCAAGCAATCAAGACCTCTGGACTGACCCTGAAGCCAGAAAAGTGCCGATCCGCGTACGACGAGCTCTTGTTTCTGGGTCATGTGATCAGCAAGTCTGGAGTCCGCCCAGACCCGCGGAAAACAGCTGCCATCGCTGACTTCGTGCCACCCACCGACAAGAAGGCTGTGCGCCGATTTCTCGGCTTATGCGCCTATTACAAGACGCTTCGTCAAAAACTTTTCACGAATCGCTGAACCACTCACGCTTCTCACGAAGACTAACGTGGAATTCAGGTGGGAAACGGCGCAAGCGCAAGCCTGTCAAGAACTTAAACGACGCCTGCAGACGGCACCCATATTTGCGCATTTCGAAGACTGCGCCGATACGGAAAGACACACCGACGCAAGCAGCGTAGGACTCGGTGCCGCCCTTGTGCAAAAGACTGACGGGCTTGAGAGGTGTGATGTTGTATTTTAGGATCGTCACGCCGCAGAGCGTGTGACGCGTTGCAGATGGAGGAGACGGTGGGTGATTGTAAAAATCAAACGACAATTATATTCGGACGGCACACACACACATACACTAAAATATATAAGGCGAGAACGTACAACTGCAGTCGATCGTCCCACATGGCGGTGCAATAGAGTCCGGGAAGTAGTGGGCTGCTAGACCCGGCGGTGACGTAGTCGTGCGTGGTCGGGCGTGGTAGCGAAGTCGCAGCAGCAAGGCTCATGGGGCGAGTGGGCGACCAACCACTCGGTCGACGGTAGCTGTCATTGTCGGTAGCTCCCCGCGTCTCTTTAGCGCCAGGCGAAGATCCCGCGACGCTCGCTGTCCTGCCGACGCCCGGCAGGATGAACCACGCGCGTAGATTCGGGTTCCCCGACACAGGAGGCCACGAACAGATATTGCGACGTGAAGAACGTGAGGCGCTCGCTGTCCCGAAGACAGGCGCCTCTGTGCGCGAACCCCGCGCGTCGATGCGGGTTCGGTCGACCTCCGGCCCGTTCCGACCATGTTCGAAGAGTCTGTTTGTTTGTTTGTTTGTTTGTTTGTTTGTTTGTTTGTTTGTTTGTTTGCTTTAAGGAGACTGGCTCATACCCACGAGGGGGGTTGGCCACACTTACAATTACATTAGGAAATGTAAACCCTATGAAACTTCAAAAAGAAATAGAGAACGAAACGCGATCTAAATAAAAATGAGAGTTAAGAAGTTAACAAAGCCATAGGATAACGATTGATATATATATATATATATATATATATAATAAAGAAAAAAAATATTTTCCGTGGTCGGTATCACTAGCAGCGTATTCTTCCTGTTGCTTGAATGAACTTGTGTAGCTCAGTTATAATAGCACTGCGGCTTGCCCCAAACTGATTCGCTCCAAACGACAACAGGCTAGAAGTAGTAAATTGTAAACCAAGCCTACCAGTCGGCATTTCCAGAAACATTCTACGGAGTGAGGCGAAACGGCGGCATGATAGAAAAAAGTTATCTATTGTTTCTGGTTCATTGCAAACTGCACAGAGATTTGTTAAGGAAAAGCCAGATTTATGCAGGTAATCATTTAACCGGGGAACTCTACAGCGAAAGCTTGTGAGAGTCACCTCGCATTGGCGTGAAAGACATTTGGTGGTGTTCCATGGGAACTGTAAGTGCCGGTATTCCTGTGATTGTATGAGAGCTGTTTCGGTGTTTTTTAAGTATAACAGTCGTTTGAATCTCTCTCCGGTAATGAAAGAGAACAGAGGTACGACATTTAACACTGGACCATCTAAAGATGCCGTGGCGAGTGCGTCAGCTGCTTCATTTAGAGAGATTCCAACACGCCCAGGGACCCATACTAACCGAACCTCTGATATGCTACATGATACAGGGCTCGAAAAGATTCCAAGGAGCTGTGATTGTTTTGCGGACGTTAAATGCATACAAACCGATAAGGCACCTGTAATAATAATAACTTTCAATTTTGAGAATTTAGTTTTCTAACAGCCAGTGTGACTGCCATAAATTCGGCAAGAATATTGGGGTGAAGTCAGATAGTCTGAGAGCAAAAGACCAATTGAGCTGCTGGGAGAAAATGCCCACTCCGGCCTTCTGAAGATTTTGCGTTGCGTCCGCAGAAATTACAAGGTGAGCGGGAAATTGACCGAGGTGATCTTGAAGCAGACCTTCTAGAATACGCCTTGGCAGCAATTTGGCATTTTTTGGGGAAAATGTCGTCGAAAACTGAATTAAGCTTCAGCGAACACGGTTTTGGGCAAGCTAAGCACGGCAGAGAAACATGTAGATCTGATAACAGCGACTCGACGAAAATTACTTGAGGCATTGGATAACGTTGCCATGGATGCTTAAAGAATGAATCTGGAGACGTGATAAAAACTGTCTGGGAACGGGAGAGAGGTCAATCGTAGAGCTTTAAAAACGCCTGCACGGTAAGCTGCTTAAATCTTGCATCAAGTGGAATTATTCGAGCTTCCAAATACAGCACGCTAATAGCCACACATCTCGGTAGACCAAGACACAGGCGTAGCGCTTGCCTTTCTAACAATAATAGAGGTCTTAATTTGTAAGCAGCAGATCCGGAAAAAAGGACGCAACCGAATTCCAAAATGGGGCGCACATAACGTTTATATATCATGAAAAAAGTTTCTCTGCGCATTCCTGATTTTTTATTACAAAAGCGGCGCAACAGCCCCATGGCGCGTTCTGCTTTACGCGTGTTTAATTCAATTTGCTGTTGCCAATTTAAATCGTGAACATAAACAATCCCCAAATATTTTAATGATGTTACTTGAGGGATCTGTTTGTTTCGATAATGAAGTGAAATAAAAACGGGACCTGCCAAAGGGAATACGAGTACTGCGCATTTATTAACGTTGAGCGAGAAAGAAAGTCCGTCAAGCCATACCTCAAGTTCAGTCAAATAACACTGCAAAATTTGGTACAAAGTATCATAGGAGGACGAGAAAAAAGCGATATCATCGGCATAGACGTAAAGGTGAACATCTCGATTAACTGGGATAGATGACAATAAAATATTAAATAAAAGTGCGGAAAGAACCGATCCTTGCGGGACACCTCTCGTTTGCTTATATGACCCAGACGTCACCCCCTCGTGGCAACAAAAGAACTGTCTCTTGGAGAGAAACTCCTTTACCCAGGATACGATGTAATTTGGCACGTCACAACTCACTAATCTAGAAATCAATATACCGTGTTCAACACTATCATAGGCTTTTGCGATATCTAATGCAATTAACGCACAAATCTGACCAGATACTCGTGCAAGTCGAATGCGGCTTTCCAAATCAACATGAGCAGACCATATCGAACATCCCTGTCGAAAACCTATTTTTCTTGAAGAAAGGATACGCTGACGAGAAATGAATTCGCTAAGCCGAATATGAATATTTTTTCAATTATTTTAACTAAATTTGGAGTAAGAGAGATAGGCCGAATGTTATCCAGGACATATCCGAGGCTTTGATTTTTTCGTAGCAGCACAATTTTAGCAATTTTCCATGAACTCGGAATCCATGTGTACTGTAAAGAACAGTGAACTATGTTCAGAAGTTCATCGGGACAGGAATTAAACATTAATTTAATCATAGAGTTTGTAATGCGGTCCGGTCCAGGAGCCGCTTGATTTACAGTTAATATGACATCCGCCAATTCTGCCATAGTGACTTTCTGAAAGTCCGATGTCGAACTTCCGAATGTCATAGGTCTGAAACACGTAGACGCAAAACGCGCTTCGAGTCCTTTCGCGATGTCTTCTAACATGTCAGATGCCTCTTTAGGGGATAGCACTACGGAGCGAGAATATGACGATATCTGTGACGATTTCTTGTTGCGTAAGAACCTGTACAGTGCAGATTTTTTATCCCGTTTTGATAAATAAGAATGCAAATCAGCTTTGTGGTTATCTTTAGCTACTGCTACTGTTCGTTTAAATATTGTAGCGTAGAATTTATAGTCAATCCTAGTGACTAGCCTGCGCGAGCCTTTTTCTTCTCCTCAAGTACGGGCTGTTTCTTTTTCTCCTGCTTCCAGCGATCGGCCGCTTCGTCGTCTGCTCTCGCTGGCTCGCATTTACGTGCTTCTTCACAGGAGGCTAGTCAGTCTTGGAACACGGTCGGAACGGGCCGTAGGTCGACCGAACCCGCATCGCGCACAGAGGCGCCTGTCTTCGGGACAGCGAGCGGCTCAAGTTCTTCACGTCGCAAGATCTGTTCGTGGCCACCTGTGTCGGGGAACCCGAATCTACGCGCGTGGTTCATCCTGCCTGGCGTCGTCAGGACAGCGAGCGTCGCGGGATCTTCGCCTGGAGCTGAAGAGACGCTGGGAGCTACCGACAATGACGGCTACCGTGTACCGAGTGGTGGGTCATCCACTCGCCCCATCATCCTTGCTGCGGCGACGCCGCTACCACGCCCGGCCACGCACGACTACGTCACCGCCAGGACGCTAGCAGTGCACCACTTCCCGGACTAGCACCGCCACGTGGGACGATCGGCTGTAGTTGTACGTTTTCACCTTATGTATTTCGTGTGTGTGTGAGTCCAAATATAATTGTCGTGTGGTTTGTACAATCAGCCAACGTCTCCTCTATCTGCAACGCGTCACACGCTCTGCGGCGTGACGATCCTAAAATACATCACAAGAGGGTTATCAGTTATGCTAGCCGGTCACTATCCAAGGCAGAAGCCAACAATTCCACAACAGAAAAGGAATGCCTTGCCATCCTCTGGGCTAGGTCAAAGTTTCGCCCCTACCTCTATGGCAGGCCCTTCAAAGTTGTCAGTGACCATCACGCCTTATGTTGGCTAGCTAACTTGAAGGACCCTTCAGGTCGTCTGGCACGATGGAGTCTGAGGCTTCAAGAATTCGACATTACCGTCGGGTACAAGTCCGGACGAAAACACGTACTCTGACGCTGACTGCCTGTCTCGTGCCCCCATCGATGCGCCGCCGCAAGACGACGACGATGACTGCTTCCTCTGAATTATAAGTGCCGGCGACTTCGCCAAAAGGCAACGAGCCGATGCGGAACTCGGGGGCCTTATGGAGTACCTCGAGTGCAAGACCGCCGTTGTTCCGAGAATATTCAAGCGAGGACTGCCGTCGTTTTTCTTACGGAACGGCGTTCCCCTCAAGAAGAACTTCTCGCCACTTCGAACCGACTACCTTCTCGTCGTGCCCTCATCATTGCGACCAGAAGTCCTCCAGGCCCTACACGACGACCCGACGGCTGGACACCTCGGTGTTTCCCGCACGCTCGCCAGAATACAGGAAAAATAATACTGGCCACGCCTTGCTGCCGATGTCGCCCACTACGTCAAGACTTGCCGAGATTGCCAGCGACGGAAGAGACCGCCGAGTAGGCCGGCGGGACTCCTGCAGCCAATCGAACCACCTCACCGGCCGTTCCAGCAAATCGGGATGGACCTACTGGGGCCGTTTCCGACGTCGACTTCCGGCAACAAGTGGATCGTCGTAGCAACTGACTACCTCACCCGCTACGCCGAGACAAAGGCCTTGCCCAAAGGCAGTGCGCCGAGGGAGCCAAGTTCTTCGTGGAGAACATCATCTTGCGTCATGGTGCCCCAGAGGTCCTCATCACAGACAGAGGTACCGCCTTTACTGCGGACCTAACTCATGCGATCTTCAAATACAGCGAGACGAGGCATCGCCGCACCACCGCCTACCACGCGCAGACCAATGGCCTCACCGAACGCCTAACAAGACCATGGCCGACATGCTGGCCATAAACGTCGACGTTGAGCACAAGACGTGGGACGTCGTCCTTCCGTACGTGACCTTCGCTTACAACACGGCCGTCCAAGAAACAACGCAGATGACGCCCTACAAGTAGGTCTACGGAATGAGGCCGGCGACGACGCTCGACACCATGCTACCGAACGTCACCGACGAAGAAAACCTCGACGCCGCCGCATATTTACAACGTGACGAAGAAGCTCGACAGCTCGTGCGCCTGCGCATCAAGACCCAGCAGTACACCGACAGCCCTCGCTACAATCTTCGACGACGCTTCGTGGAATAGCAGCCCGTGTTTGGGCCTGGACGCCGATGCGCCGACGTGGGCTTAGCGAAAAACTCCTTCGGCGATACTTCGGGCCATACAAGGTTCTTAGACGTCTCGGCGCTCTTGACTACGAGGTCATCCCGGACGGCAGCGACGCCGCGCCCGACCTGAAGTCGTCCATGTCGTGCGCCTTAAGCCGTTTTTTGCGCGTTAGCGAACCTGGGGACTTTCTTTTTCCTTTGTTATTGTAATTTATTCATGTATGCACTTGTTTTTTTTCTCTCTTCTTTGTTCATTCACAAGCATCGCGACGATGCTTTTGAGTACCAGGCCCACTTCTTGTTTTATTTTGATGTATTCGGGTTTGACCAGCAAGGGCGGTTATCAACGCTCGACGCTGTCCGCGAAGCAATGTTCGACAAGCTTCGCGTTTGTAGTAGATCGTTTTGTTAAGATTACGCGCCGCACGCGAACGTTCCAGCTTTGTCAAGCGATAACGCCGCCACCAGCGATATCGCTAGAATGTTCGATAGCGCCTGTATAAAAGCCGACGCGCTTGGCCGCTTGTCAGTTGATATCGACGCTCTGTTCGCCGCTATCAGGGTGTTGCTGTAGTTTGACTTTCAGTTTCTCGGCCACAAGTTCTGCCAAATAAAGAGTTTCATTTCGGACGTGCTGACTGCTGCCTTCGTCTACGTCACGACCACGTGACACTATAAACGAGGATTTTGGATTTGGTGGGGGAGCACTCAAGACCACACTTGCGCCCTGTCTGTTCTACGACGGGGGCGGCCTGTTGGAAGGCTTCTTCTATCTGGCCCAGGTTGCCATAGCGGCTCCAAATCGTGACGTCATCAGCATAGATGGCGTGGCGCACTTCCGAAATTTGATTTAGGGCCTCTGGGAGGCGTATGAGGGCGATGTTGAAGAGGAGCGAGGAAAGGACAGCCCCTTGGGGCGTACCTAAATCACCCACTGTGATGGGTTGCGATTTAAGGTCCCCTATGCGAATAGTGACCCGTCTGTAGTCCCCTATGCGGATAGTGACCCGTCTGGTCCCCTATGCGGATAGTGACCCGTCGTGACGGTCTGTAAGAAAGTGCCGCGCATATGCATATTATTTTGGACCGCACTTGAGTTCACGTAAGTTTTCCAAACTGGGGAGGTGCCGAATATTGTCAAAGGCACCCTTAAAATCAATTGCAAGGATAGCCTGTTCCCCTTGAGTGGTTCCACTGGGTCGGTTGACAATCTCATGTTTTAGTTGTATGAGGGTGTCCTGCGCTGTAAGATAGGGACAAAAGCCGTACATGGTGTCAGGCAGGAGGTTTTGTTCTAGATATTCGGTACCCTGATTTGTATTGCCTTCTCCATCACCCTTACCAGCACATGATGTGAGGGATATGGGACAGAGGTTATAAATATTGAGCGCTTTGCCGGCTTTCGGGTTGAAAGCCGGCAAAAGCGTTCCGGCCTCGTCCCAGTATTGGTTCATTTTATCGACTAGCAATTGTGTCATGTCATCGCAATAGGTTTAAAGAG
>NC_051178.1:671768-690818 GCF_013339695.2 Rhipicephalus sanguineus | reverse complement strand
GGTATTGAAGAGATTCCCGTAAGGGAGTCGCATTTCGAGAACCAATATTTTTTAACGAGTGCCATTGCGTATTGCTCTGCCTTAGCGGTGAGGGCGGAAATACGCGTCTTCAGTTGGCGATTGAGTCTTTGACGTTTCCAGCGTTTTGTGAGTTGGCGCCTGGCATCCCATAAATGCAAGAGGTGGGTATCGATCGCTGGTGCTTCGGGTGTAGTTGCGATTATTTTGGTAACCTCGTTCTTGAGTTGCAAGAAGGTGCCGGCCCATTCAGAATATGATGTGTGAGTTTGATGAAAGGGAAAGCTTTCTGTCTTGCGGAAAGCAGCCCAATCTATTAGCTTGACTGTCTTTTGATGTTTCTTGTGCCTGCCATAAGATAAGGACTTGTGAATGATGAAATGGTCGCTCCCGAGGTTCTCCTGCGAGTTCCACCAGCGTGACTGAGGAAGGTTGATACCCATCGTTAGGTCGAGGCACGTATCCCTCGAAACACTGTTACCCGTGCGAGTGGGGTAGGCTGGCTCGGCGAGGAGAGTGATACCCTCAAGCGCCATGAGATCATACAGTTTTCGCCCTTTGATGTCCTCCTGCGGATAACCCCAGGAGGGGTGCTGGGCGTTAAAGTCCCCTAGTATAAGCAGGGGAGCATTTAGAGCTTGTTTCCTGGCTTTCCGGAAGATGTCGATGAAGGTCTGCTTAGGCGACTTGGGTCGACTGTATATGTTAAGCACGCATACTGGCTCCTGGGAGCGCTTGATCGGCAGAAGTCGTATGAAGATGTACTCAAGCTTTTTATCACGGGGGTCGAGATCTACCGTGACCGCAGTGCAGCTGTTGTGTACTAAAGTGCAGACCGATGTGTTGTGTTTGTTGGCATGTGTTGTGTACGACGAAAATCTGATATCGGGAACTATGGTATCCTGCAGAGCTATGATGTCGGGTTTGTGATCGAGCGTACCTATGTATTGTTGCAGCGATGCTGCCTTACGGCGAACGCTACTGCAGCTCCACTGTATTATGTTTAGTCTTTGAGGGAGTTGGGCCATCATGGGTTTGAAGAGGATGTCTCTACCGAGTCCCCGGTTTTATACGCTGTCGCGGAGATATCGCGGCGCCCCGTGAGTAGCTTAACGGGTGTTCTTCCGCGCCCCTGTCCAGCTGGGAGGCCCTACGTTTCTATTTGCAGGTAAGGGCGTCTAGTTCGAGTAGCTTGGGTTGCACAGCCTCCTTGATCGAGGCAAGCTTTCTTCCTGGATTTGTTGTATTGAGGACGAATGTTGATGCCGTATTTGTTGTAGCTCCTCACTGATCTGTTGTTTTATGAGTGGTGTGAGCATTTTGACAACTGTATTAACGATTTGTTCAATCAATGTTTGGTGAGGTCTTCCGCCTGTGTCAAGCGAGGGAGCCTGAGTGTGTTTCCATGCTTCCCGTTGTGGGTTGAAGCTGGGTTGTGCTGGGTGGCGGTTGACTTGTTGTCCGCGACTTCAGTACTTGCTTTAATTGCGCTGTCTTGCGTTGTTGTTTCGTGAGCACCTGTTGTTGCGTGGCTATCATCTTTTGGAGTTGTGTGATTGTGCGTCGTCATGGTTTCTAGCTTAGGTGGGAGCAACAATCTCTGCCCAGCCTACCGGTGGTAACGATGTCTTGTTCGTCTGAGGTGGGCCCCGACTGCAGCTCCGAGATGCCTTGGTTGTTTGTTGTTTTAGAGCCCGCGTAGGTCTCGAACTGGATCGAGATGGAGCCCGAGGAGCCTCTTGAGCCGGGCGGCCTCAGGAGATGCTGCTTTGGCGAGAGCTGGAACGGGCCCCGTTGTTACTCGTAGATGTTCGCCCGCGTGAAGCCCTACGTGTCGATGATGGTGTTCCAATGTGTCGGGATGGCGTGCCCACCGCGCGTCGGTAGCGCTTGGGACATTCCCTTGCTCCGGTGATGTGAGGGCCGTTACAGAGGAGACATCAGGCTAGGCACTCATGGTTGGCAAGGTCAACATCTGCCTTTCCGCATATAGGTCACCGGCTGTATGACGTCGTCGAATGGGGGCAGACATCGGTACGGTGACCGACCTTGCCACAGTTGGAGCAGGTCGGGATGGACTTGCGGTAGCATTGTGCAGGGTTGTCTTCTCCAAAAACGAGCACATTTCTTGGAATGTCTGCGTGTTCGAACGTGAGCACGACTGCAGTGGTGGTTCCAAGACACCGGGCCCCTATTACTTTGTTACCCAGCGAGACTGTGCGTTGAACTATATAGTCTGTAAAAATGTGGTTGGCGAGTCGAATGACGCCTCGGTCGATTTTGTCCGTTGGTTTCATGTAGCTGTGTACTGGCACAGTTATGTCTGGGAATTGCAGTGCTGATATGAGTGGTATGATCAATGCCTCGTTTGGGGTGTTGATTACGATGATGTTTTGGTCCCAGACAGGATACAGTCCGTATTGCGTAAAGTCGATTTGTAGGTCAGGTGTGTTTCCCGCTGCCTGTAAAAGGGCTGCATGAATTGCTTCCGCGAAGACGCATTGTCGCTTATATGCAGCGAGGTTGCACGTAACTCTGGGTTTGATAATAGCGACATAGCCATCTGGGTTGAGGCGAGGGGCGTAGCGAAGGTACCACGAGTCATCCGTCCGTTTTTGACGCTTGGATTTCGAGCTGACAGTGGTTCAATGTTTGTCACCGGAGATGTCTTCTGTGTCCAACGGCGAGGAAGCAGTAGGTTGAGCCGCTGCCTGATGTTGGGCAATGTCTGTGAGGACCCAGTTTGTATATGGCGTGAAAGTTTCCGGCGTGGGTGCGGGGTCGCTGCTTGTTGAATTTGCATGGAGTCGGGGTCGTACCTTGCACTGGAGGGCTAGAAGTCGACGCCGCCATGCTTGGCGGTGAGCTCACCGACGCCTACCTAGTAGACAGAGCTCCGTCCCACATGCGACCTAAGGTTTCTGGCAAAAAAGCTGACGTTATAAGTCGCCTACCAGGTTGAAAGATGCATCCACGGATTGCACTGGAAGTGATGAATCTTCAAATACTGGTTGCGTTGGTCTGGGACAAATTGCTTGGGCTCAACGAGTTCACGAAGACGGAGCGAGCGAAACATGCGTCCGCTCCCCTTCTGAATCTCTAACTAGTGACAACGCATTTTTCTACATGTAGTGTCATCTAGCGGCGACCACAGCAATTAAAATAAATAGCTCAGATTAGCCCGAAAAGATGGTGCTACACATAAGCACCAAGATTTGTTTTTGGGAATCATTTCTAGAGAAGAAAATAAATAAATCTCGAAACTTTGCGGACGAAGGTTTGCTTGTGTATGCGTTTTCTCCAAACATAGCTGAAAAAAATTGCTAAATTATCTGAAACTGAAAAGCGGTTGTGTAGCGACGGTCTGCCCCGTGTCCTTTCTCGTGATTTTGTTCTCGCGCGCCTGGAAGCAAGTACGCACAGGGCCATATATGATGCCATATTTGGTTTCACTAAAGAATCAACGAAGCTGCTATGCCGATATTTTAAGTTTATTTGAAATATTATAAATATATTTTACGCTTTTATGTTTTTATTTGTCTTATTATATTGTGTATTGATCTATTTGTTAAAAATATGTTTTATTTGCTACTGATTAGTCAACACAGTTTTTATTCTTTTTTTCTTCACCCTCTTTAAAGGATCAAGTCATCACTGATATTCTGGCGTCTCTACAAATTATGTTTCGACCAATTATTTCTTATTCTTTTTTCACAAATTCTAACGCCGCACGATTTATGGCCGATCCTCCGTGTAGGCAGAACGATACCTTTAGGACCCAACCAACCAACTATTCTCGCCCTATCGCCCGTTGTGGGCACATGCCATGTGGTGCTGAGGCATTATCATCATCATCATGTTAATGAACGGCGTTTTTTACGCATGTGCAATCCGAGATAAATCATGGTAGACGTGCCTGATGGAAACGCTCGCCTCGTCTCTGTTCGTCCGCTTTCGTCCTCCCTGTCTGGGCAGGTTAGACATCACAGATTGCTGTTCGCCTTGGCTTTCACGAGCTTCACTGTAGCACTGCTCTCCCAGCTCCACACCGTGGAGGCTAATGCGTACGGGAGGGCACTCCCTCGGAGGGGTGTCGACGATGAAACAGAAGGTACGTTCACCGATCAATTAATCACTCAATAAACGACTGAAACAATCAATCTGTCCATAAATCAATAATAAGGTGATTACTTGCACCTCTTGATGACGGAGGCAGCGCGACACATCTACAGCAGCTTCGATCAATAACATTACATTTCGCCTGATGCATGCATACTTGCACAACAAACGGCGCGTGAAAAGTTTGTCATCCTTTTCTCTTGCTATAGTTCCTCAACAGCGTCAACTCACGGAGAGAGTGCTTTCATACCCACCATGTGAGATATGGAGCCGATCAGGGGCACAGCGTGAAATGTGGTGAGTACACTGCTGCTTCTCCATCGTACTTCACTAAACAGTATTTTTACGATGAACGTCCGTTCATGTTGCCTCAGCCGGTTTATTGAAACACAGGACAGTGCCTTTGTGGCCGACATCACCCACAATTTAAAAAAAAGAGTGAGGGAGAAGGGGGATCCAGCGTATCAGTTTATCCTGCGATTGCTTTTGAATTCGTATCGCCTGAAACATATAAGACACTCGACTGTTGTTCTTCAGCGCCGAAAGGTACTGAGTACCACGAAAAAAATATATGCAGTTGTTGTAGCCGAATCTCACGGTGCAGTAGCATCTACAACGAAGCACGAATTTGGTTGATACAGCTGGCGAGGTCGTCGATTCCAAAATATTGGGTGTGTGACCTGTTGCTCCACACATGTACGTAATTCGTGAGACTAAAGCGCCGCGTTGTGATTGAACAGGAGAAACATTTCCTTTTAATTCTAATGACACAGGTCTCCAAAATAAGCTGAACCTACCTATAACATGTAGATATGTAGGCTACTTGTAGGATTGCAATATTTATTTCTACGGGCTCATTCGGACAAAGACTCTCCATTATAATACAGAACCTAGATTCACTCATGAAAACACCGTTACAATTATAAACGTGAACTATATCGCTTCTAAGCACCCGAACAACGAGGGTTCAACGATATTTACTTACTCAAATTAAGCCCCGCATCTACAACACTTGCTCAAAGTGCCTCGAAAGTTTCTCGAATTTTCATAACATAAAAATTAATGGAAATATATTGCGTTTCTAGGAAACTGCGAGCACATGCAAACAGCGTTTTCAGCCAGTTCTGTCTGCGCTAACAGGAAAATGTAGACCTTCTTTCGGAGCCTCTTGCCCGCATCATGAATAACGGCCTGCAAAATGGAACTTACCCAAATATCTTAAAGATAGCGAGAGTCGTACCTATTTGCAAATCCGGGGATCGAGAAAATCCAAGCAGTTACCGTCCCGTCTCGGTGCTGAGCATTGTTAAGACGCTTAAAAGGTAATTAGCTCCCGTCTCTGCCGATTTCTAAACTCAAACGACATAATTTGCCGTGAACAACATGTATTCATCACAAATAGGCCAACGACCACAGCTGTTTTAAGTCTAGCACAGTTCGTCAACTCAGTGCTTCATAATCGCGAAATTGTCGTCAGCGTTTTCTTGGATATAAAAAAAATCACAGCATATCCACGGGGTGAATGATGATGAGTGGGGCGAAGCTACGGAGGGAATCATCTGTAAACCGTGAAACTCTTCCGTGAAATGCGCCCAGTACATAATATAAAGAGTGTGAAACATCGTGTATATATTAACATTAAACTTTTATTGTACTGTTGGTTTACGTGGTCCCTTCATTATCACTTGTGATCGGTGAAATGCAAGGAAGAAGTCCGCTCCCGAGCGAAAGAGCGCCAAGAGCGACCGCATTCCCCGCTCGCCCTGTGCGAATTAAAGGCAAGGCTAGAGGGAAGACAGGACGCGCGTTCCACGACGCGAGGTCGGTAGCATGCCCAACGAAAGCCAACGGAACGCGATCGTGCAAGTGCTCCGGCTTCGCATCGCCTCATGGTCCATTTAGCGTCCCAAAACCAAAAACATTATTGCTAAAGGTTCCGTTTATGACCTTGCGTCTTGCTTCCGTAGAAAAATTTCCTTTATCATGTACAATTAATGACGAAAAGTTGAAAGCTCACTAGAGAGTGTATCGCCCGCAAAGTATGTCTTTTAGTGTGATTTAACTCTCGTACGCAGGGTCCTCGCGCCGTTGCCGGTCACCTCGCCCCGTTGACGGCTCGGGCGAGGTGGCTACATGCAATACTACTACTACACTTTAAGAAAAACATCTGGCGTTCTTCGTCTGCTTTTACAAAACATCTGGCGTCTTTCGTTGGTTCTATTTTCATCAATCACGGGCGTTTTTGAACAAAATTTTTATGTTTAATCACGCACAGGAGAAATCTCACCAGGCACTACCCTTGGAGGTAAACAATGGCTGCTAATGGCAATGAGAGACAGAAGAAGTCGGCTTTTAGCTAACACTTACACTTCTACTTCTACTAACGTTTCCTACTGGAACATGCCAATGGCTGCTAATGGGGAATGAGAGACAGAAGAATTCGGCTTTTAGTTAACGCGCACGCTGCGAATTTTTTATTGTTCTACAACGCCACAGGAGAAATCTCCCACCGGCACCACCTGGAGGTCAAAGCGTAAGACTTGTTACTCACTACTACGACCACGACGACTACGAGGGACGAACGGGTGCCGCCTTAAGGAGCTTCGCCCCTAAAAAGCATTCGATACTGTTTCGCATTCCATACTACTAAAGAAATCAGAATCTTACTATGGCTTCACCGAGAAGACACTGCAGTTATTTTCTAGTTATCTGGCAGATAGAAAACAATGCGTTGTGTTCGATTGTATATCTTCAGGATTTAGAAAATAACATGTGGTATACACCAGGGAACCGGGCTAGGTCCTATGTTGTTTTCACTATATATAAATGACCTACCGTCTGCTCTTTCATGCAAAACCATAATGTACGCTGATGACACTGCATTGCTTTTCCGAGGTAACTCTCTGTGCACGCTAAAAGAAGAAATCACGGCAGAGTTAGCAGAGATTTCCGCATGGTTCGCCCGCAACAAGCTCGCATTAAATATAGCCAAAACTAAGTATGTCATATTTCATTCCAGAATAAAAAACCTAGATTATAGTCATCTGAACTTAGAAATTAACAACGCGCCCATTGAGCGCGTTTCCGCGTTTAAATACTTAGGGGTTCTAATAGTATAAAATCTGAATTGGAAAGATTACGTTAATACATATCCAAAAAGCTCGCTTTCGCCTGCTTCACGCTCAATAAATCCAAATGTTACCTTCCATATAACGTGCTTCGATCATTATACTTCTCTACGTTTCACTCTCAACTCAGTTATTGTAGCAAGATATGGGGATTTACTTATCTAACGTATACCGCACCCATCATACGATTGCAAAAACGCACCTTACGAATTATTACGTCATCGTCCTCTTCTTGCCCAAGCTCAGATTTCTTTTCATCTACTCGCATACTGCCTTTCACGTCTCAGCGAAATAATAAAACTGCGGTGTTGATAAATTCTATCATTAACACCAACTTTCCACTACCTGTGAGCTAGTTTTCTACACCGACCCGTAACACAAGGCATGCAGGCAATGGCGACTTCAACCTTCCTACTTGTAGGAATGTATACGGCGAACGGTTAATACAGTGCACCGGTGCTAAAATCTGAAACACAATTCCACTTCAAATTAAACTTGCCCGCAACATTAAATTGACTTGTATAATGCATTTTGTAAATCATTCATCTTCTTACCAAAGTTAACGTGCACACTTTTTTACGACTCACCTGCATATTTTTTCTTTCTTTTTGTTTCTAGTTCTGATGTCAGTTCGATTGTTTTGATTCTTCAACGCAGTTAATTTTGTGCTCAAATTGTGCTAATTATTTTTTGGTATCACTATCTTCTTTATTGTTGTAATGTATGCCTTTAGTTGTTCTTTATTACTTGTGTACATAGAATATTTGCAGCAATTTAGCATTTATTGTCATGTGTATTTTATTAGATAAAATATACCTTAAAAGCTACCCTGTCATTGAATTTGTGTATAGATTCATAACCATATTAACTGCACCTCTGCTCCTGACATGTAATAAAATACTCATGTAATAGATTGGACCACTAACTAGACACACAGGCTAACGATCCAAATCTTTTTGTAACCATTTTTTGTATTAAGCTGATTGAATAAACACTGAATTGGATTGAATTGAATTTCTGAAATATCTATCGCCAGGTAAAGCTTTTCAGAAAGCTCGCTGCAGTTGTGTAACACTTGTAGCTAAGGGCCTCCGCTGTGGATTGCCCACCGGAAATGATTACGTATGCACGTAGTGCAATTACCGATAAACATATCGCAGTGCTTGATCTCCATCAAGCGAGGTTCTAAAGACACCGTATAATTGTTGAAACTTGTGCGATGAAGCATGGAACACAGTGCTGAAACATTCTTAACAAGTCGTGCTAATAGGGTTGACAACTGGAGGACTTGGCCCATCTCTCTCCCCCCCAATATACTTTGCAAGGCGTGAATAAGGTAACTCGGCTATCTCTCGCAGCAGAACTGAAAATTAAAAAAAAATGTTGGGGTACTTATAGCATTGTCACATAGCTTTAAATTGTTTGTTTGCAGTATACTTCACGGAGTGGCCGCCGCACGTTTACTGCTACCTTCGAAGCGCGTGCAGACACAAAAGCTTGCGAGAGGCCGAGTACGGCTGCCGCATGCTTAAAATGTCCATGATCAGTATGACTACTACACCGATGTACCGCATTTGCCGGCTTATAAGGCTCTTCGGAATTGAGGATCGCAGACTGTGGGTCAAGGACACGTGAGTGCTTGCAATATACACTGTAGAGTATCAGGGCAGAATTTCGTTAACCCGCATTAGAAGTTTTAAAAAAAGCAGTCATTGGTTCCTGTATTGCGGCTACGTAAATGTGTATAGCGGTAAACTGTGTCTAATCATCACGTTGAATGGGCGATTCCTTACGGAATTCATATAGATTCAATACATTTTCCTCATACTTACCAAATATTTGCGTAAGAATCTTTCAGAAACACGAAGAAATATTGAAATGAGATACGGAGCATTCAAGTAGGAAATCGTGCATCGACCTTGAAGGTACGCGCATCCACCGTGAGCATTCTTAAAATCTCCAAGATAAGCATGACTCCTACACCGATGTACCGCATTGCGGCTTATAAGGTTCGACGGAATCTAGAATCCCAGACTATGGGTAGAGGTCACGCGTGGGCTCCTAAAATACGCTCGACAGTGTCAGATGAGGGATTTATACCCCGTATACAAAGTTTAAAAGAAAAGCAATGATTTGTTCCTATATTGCAGCGTCGTAGTTTTGTCTTGCGCTAAATTGATTATAATCATCATGGTGGATGCATATGACTGGGTGCTTTAACAGCAGGTTTATCTTAACACAGCCTTTCAATGTCTGAGAGTAGCGCGCAAACCAAAACATAGTTTTCACATGATGATTGTGAATACAAGTATACTGAGTATGCGGTAAGCAAGATTTTGCATGTTAAATAGCCATTACACACAATAAAGCTTTAACATCTGGGCGCCCAGAGCACGATGCATATCGTGTCCGAATGTATCGTTACATAAATGTTATTTTTTTCTGCATTGAGATATGCTATCACTCCTGTCATATGGAGCCTTTTAAGAATACAAAATGTTTAAGTATATTGGGTTGTATTACGCGATCTGATTACTGCAGTCAGTTATTAATACATCGAAGAATGAGAAGTCATTTAACGATGTCCTCGGCTAGATATACAAAATTAATGAAAATCTGCGAGCACTAATAATAATTATTGTTCTCTGGGAAACTTTCCTGATGTTGCCATGACGCAGCTTACTTGTATACTTGTATCGCATTAGAGGGGATAAGCGAAGCCGTGATATGCAGTGCACTATATATTTGTGTCAGAGCTTATGCGAAACATATACATTGGTCAAGGGCACTACTTAAGGAACACCTGTGAAGCATTATCAGAGTGTCTTAACGGTGTCTTTAGACCTTGGATAGCGCGACTAATGCGATCTATTTGCACTGTCAGCTCGAATGGCAGCTTAAATTTGCGTTTGTTTCTTCATAAAAGACTATATCAGCCGGACACGTTAAGCTGGGAAGACTGCTACTTTGGCGCTGAGAACGAGACTCAGCCACCGGCAGAATGCCCCTCCTGCAATGTCTCCGTTATTTGTCAGGGTGAGTGCTGCTTGAGAAGCTTGTACGCAAACGCTGTAGAATTGGCGGTACAATGACTGTAGCGCATTACCTCTCCCAAATACACACACACAAACAGACTTATGCACGCACGCACTTATGCACGAACGTGTTCAGACGGGACTGGTATGAAGTTCCGATTGCAGTAAATCGAGGTGCAATAGAAACGCACTGATTGAAGAAACTGTGTTAATGAACGATAATGCACTTTTATCTATTGCAGCTGAGTACCACCCCTCAGATGGGCCACGCTGCGGTGAGTGGCTGAACGCTGGAATTTCATTCGATATTGTGGCGTACTTATGCATTGCTAGAGATAAAACGTGATTGGCGCGAACGTGGGCTTGTACAAGAATGTATTTTTGTGAACTCGCCATGGATTCACAATCCCGACACGTGAGATTTAAGGATCAGATGTCAGATTATCCGACCTATGCAGTGACCGGAATGTACGTACTGACTATCAGATGTCCGTCTAATAGACCTGTATTGCATGTTATTGTTTCAATTTTACCTTTATCAATGACGAAATATGACCATATCTTATGAACACACGAAAAGCTCAAATGATTAGAATGCACAAAATGGGGATTCGCTTCTTAGCGGAGATGCAGTTTTTAATATAGAAGCAATATATAGAAAGTCTATTCCGGTAGGGTATTCTTTAACGAATATGTGAACTCTTTACCGGTAAAGGCCGGCTTTATGGCTTCAGTTATGTGTGGCGGCTAGTGTACCTTCATATATTTATACGTCAAAGGTGGCTGCACAAATGCTCATCCATGAGGCGTGTTCATTTCCTTCTAAGTCCTAAAGCGTGGTCGCTAACTCCCAGTCATGACATTTATAGGCTATGGTAGGCTATAATAGAATACTATATAATGCGATATAGTATTCTATCATTTACCATATATACAAATACTATTGCTGAGAAGATTGAGATAGGTATAATGTGAGCAACAAGTTGCAGAGAGGTCATTTTCAGCTGTTTCTGATTCGCTGCATTGCGAAAGGGGCGAAGGCAGCAGGCGCAAGGACGTTAGGCCATGAAAAGAGAGGAAAACAGTCATTCTGCAGACACTATAGGGCTGCATTAAGAACCGCAATGTTTTGTATGGAACCTTGTACTACTTTTTTGTAATTTCTGGCTTAGTTCAAGCTACCTTGCTCTGTCACTGGCGGACTTTGCACCGCAGGATAGGTGTAAAGCGATGTTGTTTATTTTAGCAGCTCCCCTTCACTGTGCGAAAGAAAGGTAGAGGCCGTACGTCACAATAGGAAACCCTTAATTTTTCGTCGCTCCTCTTTCGCAGTCACAGCAACCAACGGCAGCAGTGCTATCGAATATTGCTATAATAATGAGAAGGTCAATGCTTCCGTTGCCTTGAGGCGATGTGCACGGCATTCATCGGAGATTATAGACACGGTGGCTATTGATGGATTCATGCACGACGCGATAACTTCTACCATTGTTTTCAACGAGGAGTACTGGGTAGATCTGAAAGAAGAAGACGTGAGGTACGGGTCAACAGAGATTTTAAATTTTGCATTTTCCCTTTTCTCATTGGTGTGAACCATGATGAAGAATGTTTATTAGCATATCGTTTCTGCCACGACTGCGAGGCAGAACGTCTCCGGTATTGTTAAAGAGCCAGGATGGTGGCAGTAATGGTAGAGTGCGCAGTAAACATTTTTACAACCTTAAGGGCGTAGATTGGTTTGTCGCCAGACGGATACCCCAAGAGAGTTGTCACCTACACGCTTCAGCGTGAGTGTTAATTTAGCACCCTAGACAAAGGGTGTACAGCAAACATTTCATGGGGTGTTAGGGTGTTAGCCCATATCTGCAATGGTGAGGAAAGGGTGTGCACTCTTTATTTTGTGTGACGTTTTGGCCGAGTTTGAACTTCAGCAGGGCACAAAGAGGTTAATGCATGTACTCCTGGATCCCGGCCGCGGCGGCTGCATTTTCGATGGAGGCGAAAATGCTTGAGGCTCGTGTACTTAGATTTAGGTGCACGTTAAAGAACCCCAGGTGGTCGAAATTACCGGAGCCGTTCACTACGGCGTCTCTCATAATCATGTCGTGGTTTTGGGACGTTAAACCCCAGATATTATTATTATTATAATGCATGTACTCCTGCCGATATCATTATTTTGTGCTGTACTAACGAGCCCGTTCCCATCGTACAAACGGGACGTCATATTGTTTTTACGAGGTTCATGCTCGCAAAAGGTAGACTTGATTGGAAACACCCCTATTTACTGAAATCGGCAGTGACCTATGCGTAAGTCTTGTGTGTCCATATGAAGTTCCGAGCTCGGTCATCACACATTTGTGATGCATATTAGATATCACTAAATGAAATTCGAAGGGGTATACACATATAAATATATATTCAGCATCGTGTACGTGCGATACCGAAAGGTAAACATAAATTGGAAAAAGTTGGATACAAGTAATGGTCAGTCTTTTTTAAGTAAAACAAAATTTTCATGTGATTTGAGCGATTTAAATTTGCGTACAGTTGGTACAGGGAGGCACGCTGTAAAGGTCGTCGCGATGCGAGCGCGCCTCCCTGTACTATCTGTACATTGCCCAACAGGGCGTGGTCGCCCGTGTACGACATATCTCGTGATTGGGGTGGTTTGTGCGTTTTGTGCTTTCACCGCAAAGTTTGCGTTGAAGTTACAGATAGCGCAAAGGGTGACTTCGCTCGCTCCAGCGGCTGCTTTTGCAAAAGGAGCGCGCTGCTCAAACACAAAGAAGTGACAGCTGTGAAAGTTTTCAGTTCGCGCTGGATCGGTGTATACATGTGCGCTCGTTTCGTGCGTCCTTCATTCTACTTGAGCAGCGCGCTTTAAGGGTCGAGCTATGGCAGTTATTATTTCGCGGTCGTCCTGTGTGTGTTCTTTTCGTTTGTACGTTGTGCGTGAGCAGTGCGCTGCAAGTTTCGAGCTGCTTGCCGTTCTTCGCGTGACATTTCAATTTGTTGCTATCGCATTTATTGCTTCGCCCTTCCGGCTAAACTGTGATTTTTTTTTTTCATTTCCGGGGAGTGAGGGAGGGAGCGCGTAGCTATCGCCCTCTCCGCAATCTATGTCACCTGCTCTACGCGCTTGAGTGACGGGTTGGGAGTTGGCAGAGTAGGTCTCGTGCCGAACCATTCCTTTAGGGCGAAAGCCCTAAAAGAATGGCCCTAAATGACCTTATCAAACACAAAATTTGACCCTAGGTGTCGCGCGTCGGGCGTCAACGTGAGTGATGCAGAAAATCATCGTCACGTGATGACATCACCAGATGACATCGTCGCTTCGTACTGCCTTAGTGATCGGTGCGCCGATCAAGGAGGCAGTGCAAGAACCAGGGGAGGTGCTGAAAGCTTGCGTCGTGAAAAAGGCGGATTGACCTTAGCTAAGCACCACCACATAGACAACGATTGTTATAATACATTTATTCACGAACTGCACCACGTGATTTCTGGACAATGGCCGTTGCAACAAGTTTATCAGGGTTTCTCTGATATAATAATATCTTGTTTACACCACGCAGGCGACCGGATAAGGTATTCGATGTCTGTTTTTGCTTTCCTGGATTGATATGGATAACTGATATAGATATAGATAACATAGATAGATATAGATAACTGATATAGATAACACACACACGCACACACGATATTCCTTCTTCCTAACGTTGAAATCGACTGGATACCTATCCGCTGGTACGAGTGTTGTCTTTCAGAACTGTTTTGCCTTGTTTACAGTACCCGTTTACATTGTGCTTTATTTCTCTCCTCGAAACAGCAAACTGAATGGCGTGATTCCAATCAACTTTACTGAGATTGACTGGAATTCGACATGCACTACGGTTTGGATTGGCGGTGTTATGCCGTGGTTTTTCGCGCGCAACTGCAGCGACTCCTATCGAGTGTTATGCGAGAGCAGCGACACGCCGAAATGTGAGTGAAAAAAAAAAAGATCAAACAAGTTGTACTAATGTATTGAGCATAAAGTGATTTAACTCCCATTCTGGGCGGTTTGCAAGACATTTACTTTGAGCTAAATATCAGCAACGTTTCCGGGTACTCCGAACGGGACATCCGGGGTTCTCGGCGAGAATTTACGTGCAGTCAGAGGATATCATGCGGGTAACTTTAACGAGACATCCGAAAAATCATCCCAAAAGTTTAAAAAAGGCGATCTTTGACAGTCACCCCGTCTTACAGGACTGCATTACACACCGTGGCAGTGGTCAAAAGAAGTAAATAAGAAAATATATTGCTTCACATTTTTTGCGTTTTACTGTTAGTTCACACTACTACTGAAGCTGTAACTTCTTGTACTCCGAACCGTTATCTACCTGTTGCAAAAGCGAAGTTCCAAAGGCAGATGGGGCATCGTACACTTGCGCTTTGATACGCCAGCGCCCATCCTGTGTTCTTGTGAACGCCAGCGGAGGGTAAGTAAACGGCACACTGCCACAGGCCGCGATTTCGCTAGAGTTGCCTAGTTCTTCGAGAGATGGCGCCATGGTGCGGGCGGCGCTAGAGTCACTAGAAAAATTTCAGAGTATCGCATCTGTTTTCCGCGCGCCGCCGCCGACGCGATTGGCTTACTCGCATCACGTGACCTCTCGCCGCCATATCCCTTCCAAGCGCTTTGGGTGCAGGCGCGTTGAATGCAGAGCGCGGCCGGATATTTAGCAGTACCACGGTCCCTAGAAGTACTTCGTCGCTTTTTTAAACGCGTCATGCAGATGCCGGAGAGTAGCTCACCAGTAACCGAACGTTGCTGGTGAGCGACTCCGGGAATTTCGTATATTTTTGCATTTCGTGTGGGAAATATTAACGTCAAAGAGCGTCGTTGTACGTGGCTGCATAGTTGGCCGCGGAATGAATTCGCCACCCTCGAAGAACACTCCTTTCTGCAGTGAACTACACAAACTTTGCTGGAAAAGCTCTCATGCAATAGGATACTTCACCTTTTCGGTTCGCTATGTTCAGCGATATTGAAAACTACATACTACATACCTTTCTATTTGCTCGGCTGTTTATATCTCGATCTGTTGAACAGATTGTGCATGCATTTCGAGTTATAAGCGTGTCACGCACGAGAGCGAAATCGAAGATTGTCGCATGATCATTTGCCACAGCGCAAAACTGAAGCGTGGAACTCTGTTGATAATTTGGTATAAGGCAATGTTATTAAGCGTATTTTATTTTTTTTCAAAAAAGAATGTTCCTAATGCTGCATTGCGCCGAGCGTACTCTTACAATCCTGTTTAGTAGGTGAGAAATGGTCACAGCAAAAAAAAAAAAAAGAAAGGCTTATCCTCTCACGCATTGAGGGAATCGATTTCATACGAGCCCTAGATCTATATACATACTGTGTTGCAGTAGCATGCGCGTTAAAGATTTTCGGGATGTGCTATTTCTGATCAAAATAACATAAAGCACTGCGCCGAGGAAGTTTTAACAAGAGTGCATTACGAAAACAAAAGTTGAAATTAAAAGCAGTGCAGAAACCGAACCCCAGCCGTTTACGCGCTGGCAACGCAAAAAAAAAAAAACTTTGTCGGAACGCAGCAAAATATTTGCAAATGCACTGCAACGTTGGGAATATTAAGGAGAAAAAATAGGAAATGAAACAACTGAGTAGTGACGTCAATCATTTTTGATGGCCTATTTTCTACGTATCTGTTAGGAAATGACAACGTATTCGCAAAATAAGATGCGCCTTACCTACCGCACGCCGATTCACCCATGCGTTCGGCTGCTGGCGTTCCGAACCGAGCGAAATACTTCACGCAAAACTTCCACTTACCGTACACACACCACTGTTATTACAGATAACACCCAGCTGAACAGCAAGCATGGTGCGCAAGTAAGGTATGCGTCAGCGATCAGTCGAAGGACGCAATGCTGAATGTTCTCGTTCGATAATGTTCTCGAATGCGCTATGAAGTGAACCTGAACACCGGCTGCAAAGCTAGCGCAAACAGTCAACATTCACCAAGCGTCGAAGTAAATGGCATGTCGCACGGTCATTAGGCTAATGCAACCATGTGTACAGCTCCGGACCTTGAGAACACACCCGGCCGTGAAACGAAAAGAGACCGATGAAGCCACGAAGAGAGTTCGCGAGCACATGACAACATTCGTTTGCATAGCTGTCTGCGAATTTCTTCGAGACACAAGAAGAGTTAATTCCTTATTAAGTTATTTCCTATTGCAATTTGGTATTTTATAATTCTTTTCTCTAATTGATTATTTTCGATATTAAGGTTCTTTCCTCATTCTATTGGCACATAACCCAAAGATTCTTATTTTATTTTCAATTCTCGCTTGTAGTCCGATTAATTCAATTACTTTTGTCTAAATTCTAAATTTCCATGTAATGTTTACCGCCGGTTTCATGGCCAATCCCCCTTTGTGGGTAAGAGCCAGTAAAAGAGGATCAAGCAAGCAAGCAAGCAAACATTCGCCGCACGTTTCATTAGCTACACCGCTTACCGCGCAGTCGATTCATGACTGTCGATGACTCGAAATCACTTCTGATATCCTTTCGAAGAGACAAACACACACATATTGCAGTTACGCCGAGCGTAACGCGGCATCGAGGCGAAAAGATCGGTCACTTCTCAACACACGCTACCAACGCGCCGGACGGTCCGGAAGGGAAATGGCCGCCGCCGCTCAATGTTGCCCGCGTGCAGCCTACCTTTCCGGTACTCTGAAATTTTCCAGTGACTCTAGGCGGCGCAACAACCTGCTGTCACGTTGTCGCCGCATCGGCCGCATGTGCTAGGCAAAATCTCGCACAGTGACAGCAAATAATGGCGCACATGTGCATGCGCGCGCAGTTTAGTGTGGTGTTTGGTGAGGTGTGTCCTTTCGAACATGCACATATATAATTGTGGCTAGTATAATCTCCAAGCAATCTGCTTTGCCGGTTGAAATTTCATGCTTACGGCTACGACAGGGGCGTAGCCATGGGGGGGTTCAAACCCCTCCTGAAATTATTCTGTTTTGCTTGCGTATATATACACGCACACATAGAAACGCACGCACGAACATACAGTGTATGGTTCAAACCTCCCCCCTCCATCTGCCCCACCCGAAAAAAATTTCTGGCTACGCCCCTGACTCGGTCTTACGGGAGAGCCAGCCATTTTAAGTGCGGAGCACTTTAGCGACTCCGTCTGTCGTATGCCATCGTATGCTGTCATCGTATGTTGTCGTAGCTTGGCGTAACGCAGGCAAAAGCATGAATAGCATACCCATCTGTAGCATACTGAGCGCGCGCTCGCGCCAAGGAGGCCTTTTTGCTCTTGTTCTTCGAGCGCCTTGGTGGTGATAAGTGCGGAGCACTTTAGGGGCCCGGGCTGTCGAATGCTGTCGTATTCTGTCTTCGCTTGGCGTGACGCAGGCAAAACTACGTATAAGACTAGAAGAAAAGAGGAAGCAAGCTAGAAATAGAACGAGAGAGAAAGAAAGGGAGAAAATAGGAAGAAAACTAGAAAGCGAAAGAAAGAGAAAGAAGTAGATAAAGAGAGAGGAAGAAGTAAATAGAAATAAATAGAGAAAGAAAGACAGAAAAAAACTGAAAAAAAAAACAGAAAAAGAAAGAAAGCTAGGAAGAAAGAAAGAAAACAAAAGAAAGAAGGCTGCCCAGCTCTTTACTTCCTTCACTCTTGCACCCGTAGTGCGATGCTGCCTTAATTTTTTAAACGCAATATCTACGTTTTCCACAAATGGAAGGGGGAGTCATTTGTCTGGCTGCGTTGACTCCTGCTAGAGTATCAGCTCTTTAAGCCTATAACTCGGTCACGTTTGCCGATTATAGGCGCTTTTTAAATTTCATTCCTTGAATAGCTAGCTTTTCGTCTATCGCTTTCTAATAAAATGTAGCAATGGCAAAATAAACGTTGTATTTTATTAAAGTATTGTCGATGCCACAAAGAACGTTCTCCCTCCCCCACCCTTCTCTTTGCCTATGACATAACCCTCCCCTACCTCCTTCCCCACACAAACTATTCCCAAGGTATTGGCGGCGAGGAGTTACGGAGTCGCCCTCTATCGGACGCGCCTCGATTGCGTGCTAGGTAGGATACCGCCGGCGCGGTCCCCATAGGTTTTGCTGTCGGCGCTCTACAAAAACACCTCGCGGAAGCCCTCCGGGGCATTTCTGTAAGTACTTTCGAAAGGAAGTGTGTTCTTTACTGTCAAAATAATCATTTTCGACGAACTGAAAGCACAAAATAGTCGAGAGTCGCTGTCTCTTTGCAGAAAACCGAGCAACCGCTTCACGCGGTCACCGCGTTGGAGACCCCTGAACCAGCGCCGCTTCTTGCGGGAAAGGTAGTCACTCGCTGAGTGCGAACTATGTGAAATATTTCGTTAGAGTAGACTGCCTGTATAACCAAACAAAGCATAACAGAAGGGAGCCTCAAACCAGCGATCGCACGGGTTCGCGACGACTGACGGTGTCTCTGCACGTATGAGCGTCTGCATGTATGTTCGTACTGATGGTTTCGCTTTTGCTACGAGCGCGTTTTGGCACCGCGCTGTGAACTTTAGGCAGCAAGATATAAAAACTTGTGAGCACACAAACAACTACTGTTGCGCGGACGCTATCAGAGCAGTTCAAAAACGATTTTGTTACAACTACTGCTTCGGTGCGCATGGCAACTTTGTGATGTGCCGTCCCGACGTCAGTGGTTTTTTTT
>NC_051178.1:635515-671668 GCF_013339695.2 Rhipicephalus sanguineus | reverse complement strand
CGTCGCTTCCTCTACGTAGGACGACTGTGCTCTGACGTCGCCAACAGTAGCACGTGACACTGCGATAATTATTTGGACGCGACGTGTGTAGTTTGTGTAATTTCTTGCTTGAATAGATTAATAAAACTTGAGAGAAATAATGAGACACACAAAGGGAATGTGTGCATCTCTTTCATTTTTTTTTCGTGAATTGCAGCGAGATGCGGGGCTAGTGTGCCTCCCTTTCCCATGCGTTCGTGTCCCCGCGGTCAGCGCATCGCGCAGACGCCAGCCCTGGAAACGAAAGTAATGTTCTGGCGCGTTCGAGCACTCATTATGCTCATTTATTCCACCGCGTCCAAGTAAACGTTAATTCGGCACTGGCTCATGATACCGCCACTCTCGTGCCCGTACAAATGTCTCAACTTTCATGCCCGTCCAGCAGAAACAGGCAGTACACCACAGAGAACGCCGACAAAACGCCCACGGCCGCTACATAAAAAAAAAAGGTAGCGGCCATGCAACGCCGCTCGCGTGGTCGGGCTGGCCAATGCCACCTAGAAAATATTCTAGAGGGCGCTGGGCTGGCTCGGGCACGTCATGCGCACGTGACCATGCATGCGCATGACGTGTTCATGCGTATGTGTCAAGTGAAGAGGGCAGGGAAGGGATTTGGCTTGCTAAGGCTACACGGGGCGAGTGGCAAGGGTTTGAAACTCGCCTCCTCTCATCATGGTTTCGCGCCGCTACATATTATTGTTTTTCTCAGCTCGTAATGAACCGATTTGAAAAATTCTTGCGGTATACTGCTCCTCATTTGGCACGCAACAACTTCCAGCGTTTAACTAAAATTTGCTACGTGGCCTGGGGAGGGGCCCTTTAAGGCACGGCCGCTACATAAAAAAAAATTGGGGGACCCTTAAGCTTCGCCTTTAAGAGTTGAACGCAATAGCGAAATCCGGCCCCTAGTGCGCACTTCAACCACTAAGTGCATACTTATTAATGTGTATTGTTACATACACGCGCACACAGACACACGCGCGCGCGCTAATGGTACAGGCATAGAGTTTCTTACAATAATACCTAGAGGGGAATCTGGCGCTAGTATCTACGCGGGCTCCTTGAGCGGCGCTTCAACCACCATCGGAATGATGGGATGTACAGCCTTCGGATTTGCTTCGGATGGATTAGGTTTTTGAGATTCGCAACGCTTGTTTGCCGAGTGTAAAACAAAGTGATATGAAGTTATTTTCAATTAAAACTTGCTTCATTTTCTTCTATGTAAAACTTATTGCAAAAATTTTCCGTGACCGTGAGATGGAACTGAAACCTGGACAAGTTCAACCACCAAGGTAGGCATTGCTCTGCAATTGTGTTCCAGATTTGGCATCACAATTTAATGAATTATTTTCTTTACAACACTTGAAAGAAAGACGCCTATATTTCCCTCGAAAGTACGCATTATCTATTTATGGAAATAACAGTACCGTATGAGTAAGAAACACTTAACGTATCATCTGCTGCGATGCCAGATGCGTCTGTCCAAGTGGCCTGCCTCCAACGCATCTCTCGTTTCGTTGTGAAGTCAAGTCAGAGGAGCGTGACGCTGCGTCTACTTAGCTTCGCCGTCGTTTTGCAGTCGATTTGAAAGAGTTTTGACAAGTAGCGCATATCACAAAACGTGAACTCTACGCAATTTTCTGCAGTGGCATGGGACGCTACATCTATGCGCAGCGGTGAGTGCACGACGCTTTGCTAAAACTGTCATATCCAACCTACAGAGCTGCAACGTCGCAGCAAACCAAGAGATCTAGCGGTCTTCAGCCTCTTTGAACAACAAAGGCAGTGCTTGAGTGCTTTGCAACGCACCCCACTACCCAGGCCTCGCGAAGAACGAAACTGATACTGTGGAAAAAGATCCGTAGACAGTTCGCTAGTTAACGCAATCCAATCCGAAGCCTGTACTTCCCATCATTCCCATGGTGGTTGAACGATCGCAGCACCAGTTCCCTCTCTAAGTTATTGTAAGAAACTCTATGGGTACAGGTTTTTGATCTAAAGCAAGAGTCGCATGGCCTCCAAGATATACGCCGCGCGCTCGCCATCTCGGAGGCCATAAAGAGTCTCACAATGCCTCACAGATGGCAGCACATTATCTAGCGTTTGCTGTTTTCTTGATCAACCCCTCCTCTGGAAAGCCGGCGTTGGCTTGATATGCTTTCCGCTAGATGGACATAGTTGTCCATTTTTAGAGCTGTTTGAAAGTTCGTGGGTGTTTTTAGCGGCGATGGCTGCACTATCCCGGCCTTTATAGACGTAGTTTGATCGCCTCCCAAATGCGCCTACAAATCGCCGAATGGGCTCGTTTTCGTCGTGACACCTGTCGAACAAAATGCGTTAAGGAGACTCCTTCCACTACATGGCATTTATGTAGTGGTTTTTTCCGAAGCAGCTACAAGTAACACCGTGGCTTTGTGGTAGGACACCTGCTTGCCACGCGAACGGCCCGGGTTCGATCCTCAACGGGACCGAACATTTTATTCATTTTATTTGCTTCTTTCTCGATTTTTCGCTCACGGACAATTTTTCGCTCACAACCAACGGTGCCGACACCGACGTCGACGGCGGAATTTCTGCGACACGAGCTCTCTAACGCTATCGCGTTGAAAAACAGGTGCGGCCTGCTGCGTGGCGCCGAAACGGCGTCCGGGGCCTAGTTCTCCTTGCGCCCGCACTGGCGCCACCACACTGGCACAGCTGTTCACGGAGAAGCGCTTCGACAGCCGCGTTTGTACGCCGGACACTTACTCCAATCGGGCCGTAGATAACGCGTTTTATAGCTGCACATTACACGTTGAATATTAACGTCGTTATTAGAACTGCCGATTACCCCACATATGTGAACAGTTTGCCCTAGGAGTACCAGTGTATTGTAGAGTGGGCCTCAATACTCTCCATGAATGCTGCCCGTTTGGCTCACCTAAAATGAAAAGTGTCACTCAATCACTGATCCCCTTAATGGACAGGCAGTCGTCGGGGAGATTCCAAGGGCTGACTTAGCGGCCCACCGAAACCCGCCACGAAAGCACACAAAATTTAAATGTAGGTCCTGTTAGTGCGCCAGCAAATTCCGGTTGTGGTCCAAAGCAAGTGTTAGAGCCAAGAGTTGACAACACAAACAAAATATATTCTCAGTTCAGGCAGTACAAGCATCACGCAAACATCCACTCTCGGCAGGTATCAATTACAACTCACAACATCACTTTGATGGTGTTAATACAACGGGAACAAACTTACCGTGCTACAAATGCACTCTCATCCATTAGAAACTATCCAAGAACACTTAAAGGCCTTGAATATTCACCAAACGTGTCCAGCCCACAATTCTTCGAACGTTTCTGGAATATTTCTCTTCCAGGAAACACTCAAACGAACTCCAGCTCTGGTCACCGTCATTCGGCGACACTCTTCTAAACAGTGCTCCCACGGTGTCATCACTAGATCATCCAAGATCGACTGACCGCACTACACGACTCACACGAACAACATAACTTCTTCGTCGACGTCACCATACCGTCCTACCCTCCGTCGTCTCTCGTTTGGATCTTTCCCGGTTTCGTGAACATTCCAAGGAATTGTTCGGCTCGTAGCACGTAGCGCAGCGACAGCTAAGGGAAAGGGATTCGTCTCGCCAGTTCGTCTGCGGAATCGGTCGGTTCCACTTTGATTTCTTGAATTCTCCCGATCTGCGCGGGCGCTGGCTGTCACCGCGACGGCGTCTTCGGTGGAGAGGGTAGGTGCTCGCCCTGGGCGCCTTTTGATGCTCGTCTTTTTTTTTTTTTTTTTCGTTGCGGGCACCCGTTGGGGGTAACAGTCGGCGCAGTGGCTTGATGCTATCGTCAGTATGCGGCGGCGCACGCCTGTTTTAGCGCTCGTTTGTGACAGGAAGAAGTGCTCTGTTACGAATATTACGCTTCCCGACACTGTAGATCGCATTGGAATACGTGGTACTTCACAGTAGCGCCTTTCCACACGTTCGAGTTGCACAGCGGCACGCAACAGCTTCGCGTCATCAGACCACTAGAAAAAACCGTCTGCCACACACGCGCGCACCAAAAAACCGTACTCAGGCTCAGGAAACATGAGGCAAGCTGCTCACACGCGCGGTCACACACGAGAAAGACACGAGAAAGCACACGAAAATGCACATGGACACGCATAAATCCTGAGGCGACCACATAGTAACACGAGCCGGCGTCTGCCTTGAGGACCGTGCTAGTGGCGCCCTCACAAAAAACAGCTGCCGCTGAGCCGGCCCGCGCTCGCCCATTGACGGCGACGCGACGCAGCAGGCCGCACCTGCTTTTCTTTATGTAGCGGCCGTAGTTAAGGCATTCACAAAATTGAACTTCTTTTGAAGATGCGCCGAATGGGACGGACGCGTAACGCGGTGCAGCTGTTAATCGTGGAGGCTCCAGTAATGACGAATTACTTTACTTTACCGCTCGTGGAGCGCAACATCACCCCGCCGACCGGGAGAGTGGTAGATATAAAAGGCGCGTTTGTAAAGCCTTTAGAGGCTGTGACCGTGGCGCAGTGGATAGCGTGCCCGTCGTATGTTGTTGCAGACCGAGCAGTCGTGGGTTCGATGCCCGTTTACGGAACTTCTTTTTTTCCCATCTGATCGTGTAAACTTTTTCGACGTCATTTCATAATAATAATAATTGTTGGGGTTTAACGTCCCAAAACCATGATATGATTATGAGAGACGCCGTAGTGGAGGGCTCCGGAAATTTCGACCACCTGGGGTTCTTTAACGTGCACCTAAATCTAAGCACACGGGCCTCAAACATTTTCGCCTCCATCGAAAATGCAGCCGCCGCGGCCGGGATTCGATCCCGCGACCTTCGGGTCAGCAGTCGAGCGCCATAACCACTAGACCACCGTGGCGGGGCTTTTCGACGTCATTTCCGTGACGGCAATACGTCACTTAAGTCTTGGTGGACCCCGGCATAAAACACTTTCGTGTTAAAAAAAGATGGCTGATCCCTCCGTCCTAGGAATCGGTATCCGCCTCGTGCATCGGTATGGTGGCGCTACCGCTCGGCTCCCCTGGTGACTAGCGAGGAGAAAGGAGGATGTGCCCTCTCCCAACCCCCCATAGTATCCCATGCATTTTGAATGAAGTTTGCAATTCCGTTGCGCAGAAACAAACTGGCGCCATCTGTTGACAACACGCCACACCGACGATGCAACACCTCTTCTTGCTTCCACCGCTCTGCAATGTCGTTAGTTAACCTCTCTCTGCTTTTTTATATTGTTTTTTCTTTAGCGTAGCAGCGCGCAGGGCTGTTCGCGGAGCGCTGAGACGAGCCGACGAGCTGCGAGCGCAGCGTTGCGCTGGTGGGACCCTTGCTGTGGTCGTGCATTGTCAATAGGTTTGGGCGTTTTTGCGGTTGTGTTTCAGTGCTCTCTAAATGTAGGACCGCGAGCCTTAATTCGTTTATTTTCGCGGTTAAACGCCGTTGTTGTGGTAACGCCTCGTGCATCGGTATGGTGGCGCCCCCGCTCGGCTCAGGCGGTTGTACCCTCTCACAAATCCCCATAGGATCCCATGCATTTTCAATGAAGTTTGCGATTCCGTTGCGCAAAAACAAACTAGCGCCATCTCTCGATAATACGCCACACCGACGACGCAACACGTCCTCTTACTTCCACCGACTGGCCATGCTCCAAGCTAACTCCTCTCTCCACTTTCTTTTATTTCTTTCGGTGGCCGTGAGAGCGCGCGCTCTGCACTGTGCAGTTTCTGCTCTTTCGTCTTGTCTTCCTTGAACGTTGCGACGTTAATATTGCGTTAAGGCGGTGGCCACACGTCGGACGATGAGCCCTGATTTCGTTCAGCTGCCATCTCATCAACGGCAGTGTTTCAGACGCCTCAGTTGTGTACTTTTTGTCCGTTGGTTGCGGGACAAGATGGCCTCCTGCAAGACCGCGTTTTTCCAAGTCAGCTGTGTGCGTAGTTCTCGGCGTCGTAGCAGTTTGATGACGCGAGGACGTCAACTGGTGCTACATCGTGGGAACCGCTGAAGTGACTGCAAGCTTGACGACATTGTGCCAGAATATTCTAGCGTACTGTACGCGCACGATTGTGCTACACTTAAAATACCGCGCTTGGCCTCGAGCGTCAACCTGGTACGCCTGTGTGCAACAAGTGTGTTGTTATCGTTGTTGCGTAGGTTAATATTGAATTGCAATTGGAATACCGTTTTTGCAAAGGTAAGTGAAGCTGTAAGTAGTTGTCCTGCTATATGCTCGCTACTCCACGAACATTACTTCTAGAATCGCATTTTATTTTGAGCTGCACGTACCAAAGGAGAATCTAGCATACGAGATACATTACACGCGTGCGCATTTCCTATATAAATCTGAGTAATGCCACGCGTGCGCATTTCCTATATAAGTCCGAGTAATGTCATGCTCAATTTAAAGCGCATGTGTTAGAGGATTGTGGCTTCAATGGTGAAAGTGTTTAGATATTCCGAAATATGTGATTGCAATGCAGTTAGAACTTTCTCATATGTTAATACGGCCTGTGACCAAAAAAAAAACGCTGTGTGAATGTTTGTTGGTCATTTGCTACAGTACTTTCACGCATTATTATGCAGCTGTGTGACGGCTGTTAAAACGTACAGCAAGTTAGATTTTGGTTTTCTTGGCCTAGTTGAGTGCTACGAGTGTTGGGCGAAGATAAAATCGCGTGTCTTTTGTGCGTTTCTTAAGCAGGCATACAGCCGTAATAGTCATTGTTGTACTGTTTGGGGTGTTCAATAAAACAAGAATGCTGTTTTGTACTGCAACAATTTTTATTTCATTTGTGTTAACAGATCACGCAAACTTGGACACATGCACGTAAGAAACGTACGCAGTGCATCGCGCGCGCGCATAAAAAAACGGGCCTGTCATTTTAAAACAAATAATATAGAACAATAGACGCAACAGACGGCATGGTTGTCCATTGGAGCAGCGTCGGCAGTACAAATATCAAACCAGAATGAAACATGAATAGAAAAACGGAGAGTAACAGGCGCTTTGCCCACGGCTTCTATGAGCCGCGCATATCCACCTATCGCCACCGTCCGCC
This sequence comes from Rhipicephalus sanguineus, assembly GCF_013339695.2. NCBI lineage: Eukaryota > Metazoa > Arthropoda > Arachnida > Ixodida > Ixodidae > Rhipicephalus > Rhipicephalus sanguineus. The sequence goes on along the minus strand of NC_051178.1, from coordinate 664,545 downwards.
GTTGGTGGCGCCACCAGTACCACTGAAAGCAGCAGCGCACGAGGCGGATAGCACGAAAGTGAAACGTGTTGTCGCAGAAGTAGTTTATTCTTTATAGTGCATTGGTATATGAGAGCATGTACAATGTCTACTGCTGTTTGGCAGGTATAGCACCGCTTCAAATGGACCCATCTCACTCACGTTGACGCCTTGTGGCACATCTCCGTACCGACGACAAACGCCCATGATCATGATCTAACCCTTTCGGTAGCAGCTGAAGTTCTTAACATACACGTGGACACCGCATATGGTGGATGCCGCGCAAAGATGGCATCAACAAGCACATAATAAACACTGATGCTCGATATGCATTCCTTCAAAGCGTCGTGAAACGCGAACAGAAACGCTACTCGCGTCGTGTCTTCCCTCCATCCATTTTTCAATATGGATGGATGCTATGAGTGATGCTTGGGCAAAAGACTCCACCTGACGGTGCGTTAAAGAGTTCACAAAATTAAACTTGTATTGGAAACGCGCCGAATGGGACGGTCGTAGCAAAGGCGTGTCTTTTTTTTTTCCGAGCCTGGTGGCACACGTGTCACCGCCCAGTTCTAACGGGGACGCTCATAGCATCCATCCATCCATCCATCCATCCATCTATAGTTCACTATACATGCATCCATGAGCACTGTGAGAGGAAAGTGTGAAAGATAAAAGGCGCGTTCATGTAGCTTCTGCAATGTGTTTGGCGGTAGCTCAGTGGGCTAAGCGCCCTCCATCCAGCGTCGCGGACCGAGAGGTCATGGGTTCGACTCCCTGCAATGGAACTTTTTCTTATAATTTTCTTCTTTGCCATCTGATGGCGTTCATTTTGCTGACGTACATCCGTGATGGAAATACGTCATGAAAGTGTTGGTGGACCCCGGCATAAAACACTTTCGTGTTAAAAAAAACCGAAATCTTCTCGCAAATGTCGACGTTATGATCACATTAATTCACTGAAATAAAAGATTTTGCAGATCCCACGTACCTTGGGAGTCGATGTTATGCGAAGCATGTGGCGGGAAGGTGAATGTGGCGTAATTGTTTTACTCAGTGAAATGTTACAAAATGAAGTTAATGACTTGCATAAACTTTATACGCCCACATATATGGTGAACAGCCGCATATGTGTTATATAACAAGTTGTTTACAGTTGGGTAACGCTGCCAACGACAACGTGGGTATTACCAACACCAGAAGCGGTAAGCTGATATGTAGTGCTTATACTTGTCCCTTATGACGGATAACGCACGCAAGTTTTACGAACCCGTGTTAGACATGATGTGCGATTTCTTTCGGGTAAACGCTTTAGGTTAGCATTGCGTGAAGGGCAGTCAACAGCTGCATCCATAATGATTATAAATGAACTATATCGCTCTTTTCGACACTGTCATTCGTACGCACAGAATAGTCGTCGCTCGCGCGCACTGGTTAAAAATTTGCACGTCCGTATACGTACCTAGTATATACAACTTGCTTGATGAGGTCTGTTTCGTTGGTCACTTGTACACAATCACCACTGAGGTCGCTTTGCGGCGTTCGAGTTTACAGGCGTGCTGAGACTAAGAGTTTTTGTGTGTGCAATTGCTCAAGCGCTTCTGGCTCTTCCGCCTGAACGGTTTTTTTTGTTTTGTTTTGTTTTGTTTTGTTTCAGGGACTCGTACATGAAATTGTGCCGCGCATTCAACTTCATCGGTACCGGCTACGGAACGCAAAAAAATTGCTCCATAAAGCTTGGCTATATCTGTAAGTGGGCAAAATAAGTTCAATGGTAAAACCTCTCACGCACGCAGTGCCAATTTTGTGAAACGCTACCAGTGAGTGACATTGCCCACTTGTTAAAGGGACCGACAACTGATTTTTCTCGACCCAGCTTTTTACGGCGCGACAGGAAGCTTACCCTTCGTAGCGTTTGTAGCTGCAGTGGTTTATCCTAAAAGCACGTAGTTATATTATAAGCAGTATTTTTCGATCTGAAAGGCTCCAAACACGCATGAAGGCTTGCTCCAGCAACGCTGAGAATTGATAGCAATGCCGCTAGCCCTTGTGAAAGCTGTCGTTGTTCTGCTTTCGCAGAAGTTACTGTAGCTATGCTTAACCACCTTTATTTTGAGCTTTCCAGCCATTTTTGAAAATAGCAAGCTGTTACAATAAGGTGATGTGGCTTTATACACCTTCTCGGTATTTGTACAGCGTTGTGCACGCCTGCGACCAAGGTTGCCTGCGCCTGTGTCATGGATGGCTTTTCGCGGCATGGGATCATTACGCCAAGCGAAGGCAGCGCCACTTTGTTGCATACAACTAACGCAGGCCTATATGTACATTTTTATGGAGTAATATCTTTTAATATAAAGAAATGAACAATATTTCAGTACTAATAGAAAAGTCATCGAACGCATACACCAATCAATGGTCACGTGACCGGCTTCATCAGACCGTGTATGATTTTGCCGCCAGAGGCGCCAAAGGTCATTTTTCGCGATTTTCAATGAAGAAATAAAAATATAAATCCGCCTCTCACGAGATAAACAGGGTTGGTATGAGTCAATGCGACGGACAATCTTTCCATCAGTGCAGTCATCTCATTTCATGTTCTGGGCAGTTATCGGTCCCTTTAATAAATTTGACCCCCTGAGCCATTGCACTCGTATGCACCAAAATAAGGGACCCTTCGGCCAAGATCCATCCCCTTCAATCAAAGCTATAAATGCTATTGTTTCAATCTGTAAACATTGCCACATGCAGGTTATTTCCAAGACCTGGTCTTCTTCCAAGACTTTGCCATGGCCTCCGAGGTTGCGCGCCGGCAGATTTCAATCTCGGAGGCCATGACTTTACTCATGATTTGCATCCTTGTTTTTCGCGCATGTATGTAACCAAACCGTCGCCGTGTGTTGTTAGGCGGCTTCACAATATAAAAATGAATTGATAAAACCCACCAAATGATAGATCTTTATGAGACAAACGACGACAAGTACATACTTGGAAGGGACAGCTCTCGGTCACCTTTCCCGCCGCCTCTATAATATTAATAATAGTCGTGGTCTTGCGTCCCAAAACAATGGTGAGGTTATGGGAGATGCCATAGGGAAGTGCTCCGGCAATTTTTACCATGTGGTGTTCTTCAACGTGCACGTGAATCTAAGTACACAGGCCTCAAGCATATCGCCTCGTCGATATGCGGCCGCCGCGGCCAGGATACTCCGCTGCTTTTGTCACAAAAGAAAGGCTACGTATAGGCTACAGACGTCATCTTCAGAAATGATGCATATGTGCTTACCAGCGTCTCTGTTCTTTAAAGGAATTATGCATCGAATGGTAGCCATTACCGAAAGAAAAAAAACTAGTTTAACGTACGTCTTAAGCCAGTATCGTCAATTTACGAGAATAGCTTTCTAGGAGCTTTCGGCTTTTATACTTACATAAGCAATCGTCGCGCATCGTTGCTCTACGTAACTTCAATTTTTGTTTTCCCGAACGGGGCCTCCATTTTATCGGGTTCAATTTCCGGCCAACTGAGGCCACTGAAGAGCTCAAGACATGTCCCGTAAATGTTAAGGAATGTTAACGTAAGGATTGCGAGAACGTTTTTCTGTAGACAACCTAGGTTGAATTTACGCAACTGCTTGTAGCCTCAATCATACCTATTTTTTTTTTTTTTTGGTTCAGGCTGGAAAACCAAGCCACGTGTAACTTATGGCTTCGATTGCGGCAAGTACACACCATGCGAGTTGTTAACAATTACCGTCAATATTTGAGAATATGCGATATTGTGGTAATCTTTGCTATTTTTCTTTTTGTTTTTCTTAATTCTTCGGCTGGACAGAAGATGCGAGCGCGCCTCAGTCAGCACTGCGTCCAGTCTGCGTGAGGAGTGTTGGAAGGAATTTTCCGGAATCCCTAAAGGAATGCGCCAAACTGGGCATGGATCTCCTCCCAGTCGGTCTTGGACTCAAAGAATACAAGGACATTGTAAACTACTACTTCCTACGGTACATGGTTCCACGACCGCATTTAGCTCTGTGGGTCAACGTGCCTGAGAGGTGGGCGATTTCTTGTGATATACTTGTTGAAGTACGTGCTCATCCGGTTGCACTAACGCTCACGCTGATGGCGAATACTCAAAGGCGTGCGAATTGTCTAAAATCGACAAACTTAATTTTAACCTTGAGTCAGCATTTTTTTTACGTCACTCAACCTCGTATGCACCGTCGTCAACCTATTTATTTGTATCGGGATAGTAGGAAAGCTCCTCTTTGATCGTTGAAGTCGCACTTCCTGAACTAACGCAAATTTCTATGAGTTACCGCTGCAGATTAAAACCGTTGTCCCGTCGGCTGGCGCATGTGCATCTGCCACTCTTAGCATTGAAGGATCTTCGTAGAGGTCATAAAGTGTTTCGATGCGAAAAAAAAAAACTAAGATAATTTACGAAGCGGAACTAACATAAATTACGAAACACTGTCAATGCTACGCTGTACCGCCTCAGTGGTGAACCTATACATGCTACTCCGTGCCACCAACTAGTGCTGCAGAAACAGCGTAATAGAGGCTAAGCACCTTAAAGTTTGGGCTTCTCGGCATGTCATGTCGTCGTCACGTTCCATCATAAACGGGTATGCGCGACAAAAATCGAGTAAATCCCACTATTGACCACCGGTCCATATCTGCATGTTATGAATTAATGGTTCGTCGTTACTGCCTAAAACATTATATCCACGACGATATTTACCAAGGCGCTTAAGTCGGTAAAGTCACTTAATTGAAACACTACTTCTTGAAACATATCTCCAAAGGGATGGTGCTTTACTTGCCACCGCTTTACAAAACATGAAGAAGGCAACAGTTAGCCCAACAAATAGCCGACGACGTTATTGGAGCTGAAACACCCTTCCCTACACGCCCGGTCTCAGGCTTGGCACCGCTAGTGCCTCATTAAAGAAATCTCTCTCAAAACAACGTGGCACATTACCTCGGTGAAGCCGTTCTTCCTCTTCTTCTTTCTCTTTTTCTTCGGTCTCTCATTGCCTATTATCAGAGATTTTGCTGTGGGAAACACCGGCGAACACTGCTTGCTTCGCCCTTCTCCTGGTTTAACGTTAGTGGAGCTGAAACGCCCTTCCCTACATGCTTCACCCCTCTCCAATTTTTTTAGCACGAAAGTGTTTTATGCCGGGGTCCACCAAGATTTCAGTGACGTAATTCCGTCACGGATATGACGCTGATAAAATGGACGCTAACCTGTGAGAAAGAAAAAAAAACAAAGAAAAAGATCCGCCTTTGGGAATTGAACCCACGACCTTGCGGCCACAATGGTAGGCGTCCGACGCTCAACCGACTAAGCTACCGTGGCAGTTGCTGCACACTGCACGAACGCGTTTTATATCTTTCACAAATTTCTCTCGCACGGTGCTCTCTGTTGGCGGTGTGTATAGACGCGGCGGAGCGGGGCGGTGCCGCCGTCTATGAGAGGTGAAAAGAAGAATCGGGACTCGGGCACTCACGCGCACTCGATCGGCTAGCGTGAAGGAGAGGACAACGAAGTTCAGAGAATAGAACAGCCGTCACGATCGACACTTACTAGCGGTTACTCCGAGATTGCGTGACCTCGGAGATCATGGTTCAAGCGTAGCGATACCAGCGAGAAACACTGGCCGCGCTGACGTCGCGGAGGCGCCCTAGACGCAGTAACGTCCTTTGCCTTTCGCTTCGTGTTAGCGTGTGCCGGCTCATTGGACTAGTGCAGCTTCCATGTGCACCAACGGGATTTCTCCGCCGGCGACTGCTTCGATTGCGAGAGCACCGACTAACAAAACTGCTGCAATACGCGTTGCAGAAAGGACACGATTTCGACGCGCGAATGTCATATTTTTATGTAGCGGCCGTGGTCATACCTTGGTGGAGCGAGACTAAGGCCAGCGGGACGCGCGCGTTTGCGGCTGAAGCTACGAACCTCTGTCTCCCGTGTTGCTGAAGCGCAGTGTGGTAGCGTATGCATGAGCACAGGCGTCGGTTACTCATTACTAGAAAGCGCACACCGTGCCATTTCTCTCCTTGATTGACCACATTTGAAGAAGTGCATATCGAGTAAAAGTGTTGATTATGAGCTTGTTGATTTCATCTTTACGCGGAATTCACGATTCGCTGATTCCAAATATATGTTCACAACTTCAGCTACCACAATGGTTTAATCATGATCATGGGCGTTAGTCGTAGCGATGGAGACATGCCACTAGGCGTCAACATGGTTGCATCCACGTCAAATGATGCTATAGCTGCCAAAAACCAATAGACATTGCACAAGCTCTCATATATCACTACACAATAAGCACTACTTCTGTGAAGATACGTTTCACTTTCGTGTTATACAGATTCCTACGACGGAGGGATCAGCCATGCTTTTTTTCTTCACAACCTCACTTCTTCCTGCTATGGTGGATGAAGACAGCGTTCTGCCTTCCGTTACTGATATGAGAGTCGTGCGCAGGCTAACTATTATTAATAGCATTCTCACTGAACGACTCTTATAGTCTGAGTAGCAAACGTCAAGCCAGCGGCATCTAAGAGATCACTGACTTCCCCCAAGAGCTTTCCGGAGGTCGCAACTTGAAATTGCCGGTGGTATCCCGTCATCGTTTTGAGACGCTTGAGAGCTACCAGGGCGCTCTTCGTTCTCACCACTGGCAGTTGCCTTGCCGGTTGCAGCAGGTCGCAGCAGGTTGCAGCTTCTACATGCGTGCACATCTAGAACACCGTCCGAGTTGATTGAGCGCGGCGTTAAATCTTCCTTTGGCAGTCCATGCTTAGCCCTTCCGGTGTTAATGCAGCTTTCCTTTTCATTTCTATCGTAAAGGTATTACTTGGTTTAGTCTACAGACCTTTCAAAAGATAAGATCTTAACATGTAAACAGAACATTCTCTAAGAGAAAACTTCAATAAAAGTATGAATTTTGTACGTCTTGTGTTCTTAGAGTAGATTGTAAGCAATTATTTTCTCGCTATTGTGCCAGAATGAACAACGACAGCTGCCCGATATTGTCTGATTGGAAAACTTTCGGGTTTCGTTCCGCTCAATGCGAAGAGAGTGTTGGATCTACAGTCTGCGTGTGTGAGTACATCTTTCTTGTTTCAAGATAACGTGTCGCTGTAGCGTTGAACCTTAAAAGACACCGCACAAAGCTTCTCGAAAGGTTCACAGTGATGCCGTATAGGCCTAGGCGTAACATCCGTCCGTAAGCAGAAAACCCCTAACGCATGTGTGGTCCACAGAAATCGGGCAAGACCCACTACCCACCACTGGTCCACTAAACGTGAAGAAATTGTCCACGGGCAAAAATGTATGTGCCACAGCAATTGGGTGAACCACACTACTCACCACTGTTCCAATAAAATGTCGCGAGATGGTGAATGCGGAAAAAATACTTATTCTGCTCAAGTGGAAAAACATTGAAACGGCAAACGCTTCATTGAAAGGGACTTTCTGTACCTTTTTGTACCTTTCATGAAAGTTTTGTGCATTTCTACACTTTTCGCCAGAATTCAGCGTCATCTCTGTGTCGTGTGCTACACATTTTCGCTGGTAATCTACATTCATAGAGTGGAAAGGCTCATCATTTTTTTGAGGATAGATATAGGATTAGAAAAAAGTCTGAGAAATTGATGGGCCTGCTTGCGATGCTGCCAAGTTGTGTGCTCAAGTGGACGAAGCAGCACCTTTGCGTCGGTGGAATCCAAATCCAATTTGCGTCATAATTATTAATCTGCTGTCGAAAGCAACAAATAATACCCGCTGTGCTTTCCAATTGGCTTAATTGTATGTTGTATTCATTTGGTTGTGTCTAAGTAAAAAACGAGCCACTCGAAAGATTGCCCTTGTTTCGTTCACTCTGTGAAGATGGTATTGCGTACACAAAAGTTACAAATAAATAAAGAAATAAATAAAACTGATTTGCTCTAAACGTGTAAGAGAGAGAGAAACAGCTTTTATTTATCCCATTTTAAGGGAAAGGGGCTGCGAGATGAAGGCGAGGGATCCTACTCGCGCTAGGCCTGCTCTACCACCTCAGCCCGCCTGAGGATAGCCATCAGAATGAATTAATAAAAACAACTTTTATTATGAAAACTATTTTTATTAAGCCTTAAATTGCGGTATAGTAGCTGTGCATGGCAGCCTCCAGCAGCGCTTGACTACTTAAATGTTTACAAAGATGCGCGGGAGGGGGTTGATTTTTACACTGCCACATTATGTGGCTTAGGTCCGCTCTCGTGACAGAACAAAGCTTGCAGTCTGAACTATATTAGGATACATTCCCGGGTAAATGTGCGTGGCGTAAGGCAGGGGAGAGAAAAGGGCGGGTTTGCATAGTTCGCGCCCTAGAACCTCGCGCCTATGTGAGGACCGAGAAATTATAGGTGGGAAGATTTGGCGACCGTAGCGGTAATGCCCGCAAATGTCGTGGTGTATATATAAGCAATCTTTCTTTGGAAGTAAATGCTGGAGGGAGATTACTGGTCCAGAGTAATCTAACAAGTTGGTATGGCGGATTATGGGACAGGATGGTTAGGGCTGTCCTGCAAACACTACTCGCTACGAAGTCGTATAATATGGCAGTTTTTGAGTAACTTACCATGACAAACGAATTAGCAGTTGTTGCGGCGAGTACCACCGCCGCCTCCTCCGAAGACGAGTTTATAATGGATGCTGCCATCGCAAGACTGCCAGTGGACTCAACAACTGATACTGATGAGCCGAATCTCTGTCCGCACGGATACTCGGCGGCATCGACATAGAGCACACGTTTGCAGTTAAAGAGCTTTTTCTGAAGGGATTTAGCTCGTTGTTGCCTCCTATGCGCATGATGAACAGGATGCGTATCTTTAGGGAAAGGGATATATCAAAGTTCTCATGAATCTCGTGAGGAATATTCAATGTCTCTTTGGTCATCGGTGCTGGAGTAATATTTAGGGAGCTTTGACAGCTCAGTACCAACGCTCATCGAACGCGCATTCTCGTCGGCTTGTAAGACGGCTTGTGAACTGACGTCGTTCTATTTTTTTTAATTTTACAGTCACCGACAACGGAAGACGTAGTGCTGTAGGCCCTACCGCAGATTGAAGTGCCGACCATACACCGTCTCCTGCCCATGGTGTTGTGGCTGTAACGTAATGCCAGCGAACTGATACTGGGGGTTACTGGACAAACATCGCTCGATAAGCGACTTTACGAGCATTCTATGAGAAATGAAACATTTCTCTTAATACATCCGCCGTGCGCATTCACATGTAGGATGTTGAGATTATTCGTCGACGAGTCTCAGTGCTCATCAATTATATAATATAACGAGTACTTATACCTTTGTGTAGTTGTTTTGCGGCCGTATTGCAAAAAAATGACAAATACAGCTGCATGTCTGTTCACACTCAATCTTTCAATAATATTCACAAACGGCGCGTTTACGCGTATAGGGAACACATGCAACTCATACGGTGCGATACAGATAGGGCGATTCCAAAGGATTAATAATAATAATAATATCTGGGATTTAACGTCCCAAAACCACGACATGATTATGAGAGACGCCGTAGTGGAGGGCTCCGGAAATTTCGACCACCTGGGGTTCTTAACGTGCACCTAAATCTAAGTACACGGGCCTCAAACATTTTCGCCTCCATCGAAAATGCAGCCGCCGCGGCCGGGATTCGATCCCGCGACCTTCGGGTCAGCAGTCGAGCGCCATAACCACTAGACCACCGTGGCGGGGGATTCCAGAGGATTGCTGAGCACCTTGTCTCGTGAGTGCAATATTTGATGATGGCTCGGGCAATCTGAAATGGGTTCGCAAATAAGCCCTCAGCTATTTTTCGTTAAATTTCTTATTTGGGATGATATTCGAAGGTACTCTACGTTGATAAGTATTCAGTTTTTATTATTCGCGCAGGGAGCATTAAGTATGCGTGTCGGTGTGAGTTCGAGTGTATGTACGATTGTTTGATTTTTTAGATGCGAAGTATGTTAAGGCGGAGCTCAATCCGGTGGTGGTTGTGGTGGTGGTGGTGGTGTGCGGCGTGACCACCCTTACTGCGCATGCGCATACCCTCTCCACACACCTCCTCTCCACTTCCCCTCTCCACCCCCTTCCCCTCTCCACTTCACCCTCTCCGCTCCCCCTCTCCGCTCCCCCTCTCCGCTTTCCATCTCCCCTCCCCCTCTCCCCTCCGCCTTTCCACTCTTCCTCTGAAACGCGGCTAGACATGCCGAATTCTCTCCTGCGCAACGCCGCGATGAGCTCGGTCGCATGCGTGTCCCCTCCCCTTCTCACCCCACTCCTACGCTGCCCCCTCTCGCCCGCCTGTCGACCGCGTTCCCCGCTCGCCCTGTGAGAATTAACGGCCAGGCTAGATGGAAGATATAACGCGCGTAGCGTCCCTCCTCGCGTTGCACGACGCGAGGTCGGTAGTTGTTATAAGTGAAGTGCGCGAGTGTGATGCGTCCGATGGTTGGAACAGCAAAGTCGACGAGGACGACGTGCAACGTGCTACTTGCGCGAGCGCGCCGAGCATCGGAGCATTGAAAAAAATACACACGGAAAATAGTCGCCGAGAGCCACTGCGCCGAAAAGGAGAAAGAAGAGCTGTGCGGGCTGTTCGAAGAACGTGGCTAGGGTGCGGAACGCGAGCTTGTCGGGCGCTTGTACCCGGGCTCTGAAGGCGTCCACCTAGCCGGCGCAGGCCTTCACGTGGACCTGGCGACCATTCCACCGGCGTGGCTTTTGCTGAGGCCCCGGCTTGGCGTGGTTGTGGTGTTCGGGCTGGAGACAGCACCGCCGATGACGGCTTCCACCGGGAGCGGAAGTGAGCCGTCGGGCTGAGAGCCCGAGCTTGGAGACTTCCACCACCGCGTCCTCCTCATCTGACTGCTTGGTTGTCCAACCCGTTGGTGAGCCGTACTACTCTGTTGCCACATCAGGACTTTCTTGACGCCAGTAGCGTGTGGACTTGCACGACTGTTAGGCTTACGATAAGATTCCCTTATTTAAGGAGAACTCTATGGTACTTGTGTTCAGGCTGACGCTTGCTAGTTTACCTTTTGTTCATTCTAGTGTTTCCCTTTCGTTTATATTTTTTGTGTGCAAATATATTTTCATTTCTATAAAATCAACGCTCACCTCCGTCTCTTATTCGGGAATAGTACTGCACAACTAATTCCACTTGCTTTATTAAAACGAACCTGTCACAAATTGGCGTCCCGCGACAGGACGTGAGCGTTTGACACCCCGTTCTCGGTTTTCGTAACGGTAAAAAGAAAATGAGCACGCGAGAATTGATGGCGCTGGCAGAACGCATGGGGTTGGAAGGAGCGGAGTGCAGGCATGGTTCGACGAGCGAGAGCGCGAGCGCGCGAGGAACGAGCGGCGGAGAGAGACCGCGAAGAAAGAACAACTCGAGCTAGAAGGCCGCAATTTACAGCTGCGCCTTCAAGTCGCAGAAAAGGAGGGCCATAGCGGAGAGGCAAGCCAGCGACGCTTGGAGATAGAAGAACGGACGCTGCAACTGCGCCTGAGAGTAGCTGAGACCGGTGTTGGGGAGCCTACCGTGGCTGACTCTGGTATCCAAAGGAGCGCGTCTGCTGTAGTGAACCCGCATAACTTTATACCAGGTTTTAACGAGGACCGAGATGATCTCGATGCCTACCTGAAGAAATTTGAGAGTGTGGCGACAGGTCAAGACTGGCCAAGAGAAAAGTGGGCAACCGCTCTTAGCTTGTGCTTAAGCGGAGAGGCTTTGAAAGTATTTGGACGATTGTCGCCTGACGATTCTCTATCGTACGACAAGGTCAAGTTGGCTTTGCTCCAGCGTTTTTCGCTTCACGGCCTGAGGGCTACCGGGAAGAAGTTCCGGAAGAGCACGCCTGAAGACGGCGAAACTGGAAGGCAGTATGCCTCAAGACTCCAAAGTTTTTTTGACCGATGGATAGAATGTCCCATACAGGGAGGGACTTCGATTCTGTCCGTGACTTGATTGTGCCGAGCAATTCATGGTCAACTGCAACAGTCAGCTGGCGCTCTTCTTACGGGGAGAAGAACTGCAAGACTCTGGAAGCCATGGCAGATGCGGCTGATATTTTCATGGAGGCAAAGCGACTGAAGAACTTGTTAACAGTTCGGGATAAGTGTGAAGACACAAGTGTCAAGGCTGAAGGGAGTTCCTCGAGCCCAAGAGCAGAGGTGCAATGTTTGTTTGTGGCCCGTACGGGGCACAAGGCTTCTGACTGTCCGTACTAAGCCGAAGCAATTATATTGCACATACTGCCTTAAATCGGGACATGACTTCAAGGGTTGTTTGAAAAAGAACAACACGTCGAGGTCAGCTACCTCTTGTTTGCTCTTACCTAACGACGAGACTATTCCAGAACAACCCACGGGACGATGGCAATGAGTTCAAAACAAGATGACGATGTCATTGGCACGGTGAACACGCACCGCTGGGTAATACTTGTCACATGCCAGTGTTACTAGGCGAAGTCAATGGACAAATGGTACGGGTCCTAAGGGACACCGGCAGTAACATTTTGGTTGTACGCCAATCATTAGTACCAGATAAAGCGTTCACTGGCAATACGGCGACTTTGTGGCTGGCTGATGGAAGCACTATTGTAGTCCCTGAGGCTGAGGTGCCACATCAGATCTCCCTACTTTACCGGGACGGGCCATTGTCAAGTGTATGCAATCGCCACTATATGATGTCATAGTAGGTAAGATACCTGGGTAACGTCATGCCAATGACCCTGACGACTGCTGGCAACTTCCTTCTCGAGATGAACCCAGCAAAAGAGAGGTTCGTTCTGCGGCCGAAGATAACCGGCCAAGTTCGTTTATGGTTGGAGTAACAGGCCCCAAGAGCTCGCGAAGATTCACAAACGCTAAATTCCCTGGGCAAATATCTCAGAAGTCTCCGAAGAGGTACTACGACCACCGCAGCAAGCAACGAGACCTGAAAGTTGGCGATCAGGCTCTGATTCTGCTTCCAACAAGCAATAACAAGTTACTAATGAACTGGAAAGGGCCGTTTACCGTAACAGGGAAGAAAAACGACTATGACTATTGGTTGGACCTAGGACGCTGTAGAAAACTCTTTCATATCAATATGCTGAAGAAATATGAAGAGCGCTGTGGTATTGGCCCAGGCAGGAATGTGATAGTATCCTCCACCCGGTGTCATATGCCAGTCGCCAAATTCAACCTCGCGAAAAGAGACACTCCTCAGTCGAGCGGCAATGCCTGGCGTTGGTTTGGGCGATCGAGAAATATCATGCCTTTCTCTATGGAACAAATTCGTCGTACAAACCAATCACCAGCCACTGCAGTATCCCGTAAGAACTAAGCACCTGAACAGCAGGATATTACGGGGGAGCCTTGCATTGCAAGAATATTCATTTCGGGTCAAACACATTACAGGCTCTGGAAATGTTGGGCGGAGTGTGTAAGCCGGCTGTGAGCTTGTAGTAGTTCCCTAAACACAAGCTCACTTCTGTGTTTTCTTTTTCTTCGTTTGTTAGGGATGTTCTGTGTATGACGACACTTAGTGATTTGTCGCGCACTGAACTGCAGTTTATTTTTCTCCGAAAAACAAACTCTTTCAAAAGGGGGACTCTTGTTATAAGTGAAGTGCGCGAGTGTGATGCGTCCGATGGTTGGAACAGCAAAGTCGACGAGGACGACGTGCAACGTGCTACTTGCGCGAGCGCGCCGAGCATCGGAGCATTGAAAAAAATACACACGGAAAATAGTCGCCGAGAGCCACTGCGCCGAAAAGGAGAAAGAAGAGCTGTGCGGGCTGTTCGAAGAACGTGGCTAGGGTGCGGAACGCGAGCTTGTCGGGCGCTTGTACCCGGGCTCTGAAGGCGTCCACCTAGCCGGCGCAGGCCTTCACGTGGACCTGGCGACCATTCCACCGGCGTGGCTTTTGCTGAGGCCCCGGCTTGGCTTGGTTGTGGTGTTCGGGCTGGAGACAGCACCGCCGATGACGGCTTCCACCGGGAGCGGAAGTGAGCCGTCGGGCTGAGAACCGAGCTTGGAGACTTCCACCACCGCGTCCTCCTCATCTGACTGCTTGGTTGTCCAACCCGTTGGTGAGCCGTACTACTCTGTTGCCACATCAGGACTTTCTTGACGCCAGTAGCGTGTGGACTTGCACGACTGTTAGGCTTACGATAAGATTCCCTTATTAAGGAGAACTCTATGTACTTGTGTTCAGGCTGACGCTTGCTAGTTTTACCTTTTGTTCTTCTAGTGTTTCCCTTTCGTTTATATTTTTTTGTGTGCAAATATATTTTCATTTCTATAAAAATCAAACGCTCACCTCCGTCTCTTATTCGGGAATAGTACTGCACAACTAATTCCACTTGCTTTATTAAAACGAACCTGTCACAGTAGTATGCCCAACGAACGCCAACGGAACGCGATCGTGCAAGTGCTCTGTCTTCGCATCGCCTCATGGTCCCCTTTAGCGGGAGATGGTGTAATTTTTTTTTCATACGCGCCTTACGTTTCGGACTTCGCGCAACGTGACCAAATGATTGGGTTTGATGCGTTGAAACCACAGTGTGATCGTGCGGTACGCCGCAGTGCTAGAATAAAGGTGACGCGTATGCCACCGCTGTCACTCAAATTTCGCGTCGGCAAAACGCGTAGATTTCGGCACACACGCATAGTCAGGCTCAATACTAGAATGAACAGTCGGACCTTAATAAACGGAACATAGGTGAACAATGTTTGTACCCGCATTCGTTAAGTGATCCGTCGAAAGTCAATGAAACTTACCAGCACACACAAAAAAAGGGTTTGTTCGGGCCGTAGCAAAGAATGTTTGTAATAATCATGGTGGAAACCAAAGAGTGTGTTCTCTTTAACAATGGACAGGATTATACTATACTTAGATAAGGAGAGCGACTCCGCTGTTGTGAGAATGCCATCACTTCTGTCTATAGCCGCGAAAACTCGAAAATATTTTCTTTCGTCTACTCAAGCTTCACGAGCATCGATGCCTGCAGCATATCGCAAAACCAGTTAAATAAAACCGGCGGCACCTCCGCGTCTGTGAGTGAAAGTGCGAAACCGTTGTTTTTGCCTTTTGTTTCCTTTAACTAATTGCGGCGACAAAGTATTGAGCACATGCAGAAACTGTCGGTTGTGGTAAGGCATAGTGAGAATTAAAACCACACAAGTTAAAATGATGATGCAAGCTCACTGAGCAAAACTATAAGCCCATCGATTTCATGACGTCGGCTGACACAAGATTACAATTTTCAATATTAGTACCACACTATCGTTTGTCGATAAAAACGAACGTTCAAGATGTTCACCCCGAGGAGTTCCCTGGGGTTCTGTTCTGCAGCCGGTTTTATTCAATATTTTGTTAAACACAATTCCATTGTGCGATAAGGTACCATTGTGTCTATATGCAGATGACACTGCTTTTTTCGCGTCCGCATATAGTATACATCTTTTTGCATACATTACAATCGTATTTAGGAACAATAAAAGCCTTTTTTTAATACATTTGAATGACACTAAAAGTAACCAAAATTACATATTTGTTTTTCCTTAGAATGAGCCAGTTAATATTTTTCCATATCAATAAAGAATCCGTCAAGTTGAATGTATTAAACATTTAACTTAGTATAGGACGACGAACTGGGCTAGCGTAATCCCATTGAACATGTTAAATTTATAGCAGCATGTTCTTTTATGTGGATAAGTGAGTTTGGCCGCCTTCATTCCGGGCTGCGCAGATATTCTTAGTATTCCTTTATCGCGTGTATGTTCGCCTGATTCTTGAATTTGATTGTGTGCTATTTTCTGATGGGCCAGCATTCAAGATTATTTTTCCGATTTTTTAGAGCATCTTGGGTATTATATCGGTGTGCCGAGATTCTTATAGAACCGCTTGGGAATTGTCTTGGTGTACCACAACTTGTAGCTACTAAAGTTTTATATCAAAAGCACAGATTCGCAAACTTTTTTGAAGATTCCGTGTTTTAACAGTGAAAACACACTTAAAATTTACGAATCTGCACTAAGACGGTCACAGTTCGTACATTTTGCCGAATCGAGAGCTTCTTTTTTTAATGAGCCTTAGTCTTGTGTACATGAACGTGAGTTTTTCTTCGCACAAGCCCTTTAGAGCCTCTAGGTGTTAACCTACTTGAGATCATTTGATCAGATAATATCCTGTTAAATGAAAATATTGGATGCCACCTCTTGCCATTGGGAAATAATAATGCAATCACCACTAATGCATCCAAGAGTGATGAGAAAGCAGGTGTGGGCATTTTAAATGCGAAGCATTTCTTAGCGAACTTCTGCGACTTTGAGCGTATCTATCTATCTATCTATCTATCTATCTATCTATCTAGCCGCCTACGACTTTGTGCTCTCCTGGCCGTTTCGTTAATCGGATGTATACCAAAATTGGTGTGTCATAAGATGGCCTTATCGCGAACATAAATGACAGGTCATATCATGAAAATCGTGACACGCATGTCATGAACAGCATGATTTACATTCTACGGCCTTTGGGCTCCCTGGCCGTTCCGTTAATCGGATGTGTACCAAAATTGGTGTGTCATAAGATGGCCTTATCATGAACATAAATGACAGGTCATATCATGAAAATCATGACACGCATGTCATGAACAGCATGATTTACATTCAACGGCCTTTGGGCTCTTGCGGCCGTTTCGTTAATTTCATATCTACCAAAATTGGTACGGCATGACAAGAGTTCATGACGAACATAATGACAGGTCCTAACATGCAAATCATGACGCGCATGTCATGTGCAGCATGATTTACATGACATGGTGTCGGGGCGCTCGCGGCCGTTTAAATGAAGGGATACATACGAAAACTGGTATGACGAGACATTTCTGTATGACGAACATAACAGACACGTGGTAACATGGAAAATCATGATATGCATGTCATGTATGACATGATTTACATGCCCGCTCATGGCACACTCGCGGCCGTTCGCTAGATGATATCCACCAAAATTGGTACTGTGCGACGTGACTTTATGAAGAACATGAATAACAGGTGGTAGCGTGAAAACCATGACATCCATGACATACAGTTCATGACATACATGTCATGGATGTCATGGCTTTCACGCTACCACCTGTTATTCATGTTCTTCATAAAGTCACGTCGCACAGTACCAAATTTGGTGTATATCAATCTAGCGAAACGGCCGCGAGTGTGCCATGAGCGTGGCATTAAATCATGTCATACATGACATGCATATCATGATTTTCATGTTACCACGTGTCTGTTAGTTCGTCATACAGAAATGTCTCGTCATACCAGTTTTCGTATGTATCCCTTCATTTAAACGGCCGCGAGCGCCCCGACACCATGTCATGTAAATCATGCTGCACATGACATGCGCGTCATGATTTGCATGTTAGGACCTGTCATTATGTTCGTCATGAACTCTTGTCATGCCGTACCAATTTTGGTAGATATGAAATTAACGAAACGGCCGCAAGAGCCCAAAGGCCGTTGAATGTAAATCATGCTGTTCATGACATGCGTGTCATGATTTTCATGATATGACCTGTCATTTATGTTCGTGATAAGGCCATCTTATGACACACCAATTTTGGTACACATCCGATTAACGGAACGGCCAGGGAGCCCAAAGGCCGTAGAATGTAAATCATGCTGTTCATGACATGCGTGTCATGATTTTCATGATATGACCTGTCATTTATGTTCGTGATAAGGCCATCATGATTTACATGCCACGCTCATGGTGCGCTAGCGGCAGTTCCAGTAGATTGATATACACCAAAATTGGTATCGCGCGATGTGACTGTATGAAGAAATGAATGCCAGTTGGTAAGATGAAAACCATGACACACATGTCGTGTATGTCATGATTTAATTGCCACGCTCATGATGCATTCGCGGCCGCTTCGCTAGCTCGATGTACACCAAAATTGGTATTGCGCGAAGCGACTGTATGACGAAGGTAAATGAGGACGTGGTAACATGAAAATCATGACATGCATGAAATGCACGACATGATGTACATGTCATGCTCACTCGTGCCGTTTCGCTTGCTTGACATACACCAAAATTGGTATTGCGCGACGCGGCTGCATGACGAACGTAAATGAGAGGTGGTAACATGGAAATCATGACATGCAGGTTATGTATGTCATGATTTACATGCCGCGCTCACTGTGCATTCCCGGCCATTTCGCTAGCTTGGTATACACCAAAATTGGTATTGCGTGACGCCACTGTATGACGAACGTAAATGAAAGGTGGTAACATGACAATCATGACATGCATGAAATGTACGAGATGATTACATGCCATGCTCATGGCGCAGTCGTGGCCGTTTCGCTAGATTGATATGCACCAAAATTGGTATTGCGCGATGTGACTGTATGAAGAACATGAATAACAGGTGGTAACATGAAAACTATGACATGCATGCCATGTATGTCTTGACTTACATGCCACGCTCATGGTGCATTCGCGGACGTTTCGATTGCTTGATATACACCAAAACTGGTATTGCGCGATGAGACTGTATGATGAACATTAGTGACAGGTGGTAACATGAAAAACCATAATATTCATGTCATGTATGGCATGATTTACATACTCTACTCATGGTGAACTCGCGGCGATTTCGCTCCTTTGATATGCACCAAAATTGGTATTGCGCAATGTTACTGTATGGCGAACATAAATGAGAGGTCTTAACATGTGAATCATGGTATGGCATGTCATGTACGGTATGATTTACATGCCACTGTCATGGTGCGCTTCCGGCCGTTTTATTAACGTGATATATACCAAAATTGGTATGGCATGACACGAGTGTGTGATGAACATAAACGACAGGTCATGCATTTATATACCAGAATATGCGTTTCATTGGCATGGTGTACACTAGATTGTGCATGCATGCTTGCATGGCAGCATGTGATATATGGTGGACTAGATTCCATGGCATGAATGATTTCATTTGGCTCAAAGACAAACAAGGCGATGTATGCAGCTCTTTGCTGGCTGCTTCGCATTACATCGATTCCCACAGTGCGTGGGATCTGCCGAATTTTTTTCACGGTAATTAACCATGTAATATTCATTACGCCTTCCGGATTGCACATTCATAATTGAAGTGGAATTAACGGCACTTTTTGTAGCTCTTCGAAAATATTCAGCAAACGATTCGACAGTTACAGTAACTGATTCGTTATTCGTATGTTCAGAGACAGCTGTACTTAGTACATTGAAATTATTAATATCTGTAAGTATACGTCGAAGGCGCTTTCTACGGGTGCCGGGTCATTGTGGTATACTTGTAAACGAGATGGTGATTCACTCGTGCGGATATCTACCTCTTGATGGTCTAGTTACGTCCGTTACGCCAACTACAGCTCATTATTGCGCCTGCATTTAGAGAACTTTCTCTTCGTAGGTTCATCAAAAATTGAGTTACGTAATTCGGAGTTCTCGCACTTGCATTTTTCGTGGGATAATAAAGGGTGTCCCACGGTTAAGTTTGAAGTATCCATCACAAGATTTAGATACCGTATTCGACCACTAAATTTTTATTTAAACCAGTCTGCTCTGGTGCCATCCTCTTTATTCCGTAGCTGTGTTCAAACTTAAAACCCCAACCATTTTTTTACTAATATGTCGACGATTCATAAATAAAGAGATAAGTACCCTGATTTTTTATTCAAGAATATAGAAATTCCAATGAATACTCAAAATATTTTTTCTCTTTGGGCTGATTCATTGGACTACAGTAAGAGGAATGTCCGCGGGGCCCTCCGCGAGTGTCTGGGTGACATCTTGTTAATGCATATATCGGAGTCTATTCTTCGATGACAAAGGGAAGGGTACCAGCACCTTACGACGCGTACGAAAGATGACAGACTTTTAGCCTGCCTCTTAAAGCCTGTTTTTTTTATGCAAATTCAGCAAACTGACTTCACAGTCATAAACTGGACACTCTGATGTATTTTACAGACCACGAGTTACGTCTTAGCAAAGCAGATGGTTTCGAGTACTACGTGTACACTATGGTGGGAGAGCCATCAGCTGTCTCTTGCGCTACGAAACAGTGTGTTATAAATGCTCAAAGAGATGCGTTATGCGAAATGGAATATCACAAAGGTATAACGACAATAAAATTCGAAGCAGTGTATATGTGACCTTAGTTGCACTATGTCCACAGGTGTGCTTGTTGCTGACAATATTCCGCGATAACAGCGCAGTAAACCTAGAAACGCTACTTGACAGCACGTGCGTGATAAAGATCACGTCACTTTTTATTATTCATATAAAGACGTGACTACATAATATTTATGATTTCCAGTCTTCGTTCATTATGCAGCCTATTCGTTGAGCTCATAACTAACTCATAACATAACTGACACATGGTAACATGAAAATCATGACATGCAAGTCATGTACGACATGATTTACATGCCACGCTCATGGTACCCTCGCGCCCATTTCGCTCGCTTGATATACACCAAAACTGGTATTGAGCGACGACACTGTATGATGAACGTAAATCAGAGGTGATAACGTGAAAATCATGACATGCAAGTCATGTACGACATGATTTACATGCTCCGCTCATGGTGGCCGTTTAAAAAAATGGATACACACCAAAACTAGTATGATGAGACATTTCTGTATGACGAACATAACTGACACATGGTAACATGAAAATCATGACATGCAAGTCATGTACAACATGATTTACATGCCACGCTCATTCTCCGATCGTTTCCGCTTCGCTCGCGTGATGTGCATCAAAATTGGTATTGCGTGACGCGACTGTATGATGAACCTAAATGAGAGGTGGAAACTAGAAAATCATAACAGGCAAGTCATGTAAGATATAATTTACATGCCACGCTCATGGTGCCCTCGCGTCCATTTCGCTCGCTTGATATACACCAAAATTGGTATTGCGCGACGAGACTGTATGGCGATCATAAATGAGAGGTGGTAACATGAATATCATGACATGCATGTGATGTACGGCATGATTTACATGACACTGCCATGGTGCACTTCCGGCCGTTTTGTTGACTGGTTATATACCAAAATTAGTAATGGCATGACACTAGTGCGTCATGAACATAAATGACAGGTCATTCATTGTATATTCCAGAATATACGTTTCATTAGCATGGCATATACCGGATTGTACATGCATGCATGCATGCATGTTAAACATGCGATATATACTGAACTAGATGCCAAGGCATGACTGACTTCACTTGTCTCCAAGACAAACAAGGCGATGTAGCAGGTCTATGCCGGCTGCTTCGCATTACGTCTATTCCCACAGTGCGTGGGATCTACCGTTTTTTTTCTGGGCTTCCCTCAAGGCACAGTTAGTCCAGCCTCCAACACCCCCGCCCCTCCTTTACCACCCGGTGACGTCATCTGCGTGCACATTTAGTATACATTCCAAGAAAACGTGAACTTGCTTGTCCGTGTTCCGAAGGCCGCACATAGATGTGTTGAAGCGAAACGACGTGCACGACACTAATTTCATGGTTTGGCATTTTCCGGAAGTTTCTTGGCCTAGTCAGACCGTGGAACAGAGACTCAAAAACTGCATATTTCCTAATCGGGCTCCAGATTTTCGTCAGTACGGAGTTCGGTATCGATACAGTCTGGAATCCTGGCGCCAAAATTTTTTTCAGAAATTATCCATATATGAAATATAAGAAAAGCCTTGCTCCTAATGGGAACGTTAGCTGATATTTGGCTCGAACTGATATTTCTTAGCTGATATTTGGTTCCAACCCCGGCAAGCCGCTATAGCCATTACAGCCCTTCATGAAGGCCTGACCGAACTTAGATTTATTTAACTTTCAATCAAGCCACATTTATTTTGCTTGCCTGTCATAGACTTTATTTTTGTGACAGCCTGCGGTTATTAACTAGCGGGAGGCTGGTTAGCGACTTGAGACTTCTATTCCAAAATGCCAGGCTTATCTTTATCGGACGCCGCAAGTTACCATTCAAAAACGATTTAATGAAGGTGGAAGCAAATCTGCAATCGCTCGCTCATTACCCTGTGTGGTTTGTGTGCAAGCGCATGCTGAACGGAGTTTACACCTTTCTACTCGGCTAATCTCTGTTTTTTAGCGGTTTCGGTAATTACAACAATTACGTTGTTTTTCACTCATGATATTATAAGCAATGCCGTGGTAATGATTAGCGTTTACAAGGACAGTTACCTAGCCAAAAACTGGCTGATTCCTCTTATCACTTTCCGCCTCAAGCCCGCGTAAGTACCACACAAGGTAAACGGTTAGTTTGGCACTACGGATAGCAATTATGTTGAGCTTCGCTGAAAGTCAGACAACGAACGGTAAAAATGAGCTGCAGCCTCGAACAGATTTCATTATTGGCACAAAGGTAACCAATGCTTACACCGCTCTTGCTTCGGTATTTCCGCTTTCATTTCGAGAGCGTAGTTTAAGAACAGAATAGCAAGAGCAGGTTAGGTTTTCTAGAGCTGGTGGCGAGGTCGCTATATGTTTCGAGGCCGCTGCGGCTTCATTGGCAACGAGCATAAAGCTGTTAAAAATATACATAAAACGAAGGGGAGTGACGCTGTAGCAAAGATTAGTTCGTATGCTCAAGTGTGATGTCCCATTGTCTGCCTAATCAAGACACGCCTGGTCTTCTACGTACCCCCCTCTGCTTATAATTTCCCGTCCGTCTGAATCCTAATTCCAGCGTGACTTCCCCAATTCGAGACAACCATTCTCTGCCGCCTGTGGCTTGGGGTGTCTTTTACAGATTTGCTGACCGCACCGCACTATAATGACTGACACTGCTTCATGCAACTGCTGTGGAAGCGAGGAAACCATTAAACTCGTCGTGTGTCATTCTCTTCAACAAAACACCCAGAAACATCCAGTTTAGCAGCGCATCAGCACGCCTCGACAACCAGCTGATTTTCAGTCTTGGAATATGAGCGTCACGCGTAAGAAAGTGATGAAGGCTTCGGCAAACTCTTCATACGAACAAGCAGCCTTTTTGAACAACAATGGCATCCCTGCGTGTGGTGTGTGTGTGTGTGTGTGTGTGTGTGTGTGTGTGTGTGTGTGTGTGTGTGTGTGTGTGTGTGTGTGTGTGTGTGTGTGTGTGTGTGTGTGTGTGTGTGTGTGTGTGTGCGTGCGTGCGTGCGTGCGTGCGTGCGTGCGTGCGTGCGTGCGTGCGAGTGTGTGTTTCAGTCTGTTTCTCATATCGAGAATAGATTAGGTAAGGAGTATAACACAGCATTTCATTTATTTTCAGCCAGAAAGCTATTTCTCTTGTTAAATGCAGACAAGGAGAGGTTGGCGCTAATGTGCGGCGCCGGCTTCTCCTCTTCTCTTGCAATATATTTGCCCTCGAAAAGTAGTGCTTTGGGCATTCGAGGGTTACAATTTCACTCAATGCCACATTCGTCTTTTCCACGTAGCGTCTTGAAGTAACCTGCAAAGAGAAAGCGAAGTCTGACAGTCAATTCTATACGTTTTGACGTTATCGTGATGCTGATTTTGTTTTTAGCCGAAGTGGTGCCCAGTACAAAAGTAATAATCGAAACGCGGCGATAGTGGGATAATACCATCTTCGGTTGTCGAAATCTGTGCCTCTGTTCTGCAGCGATGCGTCGTGCATCATTACATGCTAATCTCATCATCTTACGCTGACGGTCTCCTGATCCATTTCATAACGTGGGCGGACCGTGGTTATGACGCTCCACCACGTTATGCCTGAAAAGCAAAAAGAGGTATGGGAAAGGAGTCGCTGCAAAATGACGGCCCTGATATGCGGATTCAGTGTTATGGTGGGAGCCGACAGAGGGAAACACAATTTGCAACAAAATTTCGATAAACACGGGTAATATGCCTTATTCTGTATGGCGTAGCGCACTACGACAGGGACAGAGAAGAGGGACGTGCACACACAGCGCTGTGTGTGTGCGTCCCTCTTCTCTGTCCCTGTCGCGTTGCGCTACGCCATACGAATTATGAATCCCAATCAGCTAGCCCGGCAACGTGCCTTAGCCTTATTCTGGCTGGCCAATGTTTCTATAATTGCACTAGTATTTTCGTCAAACGGGGCCTCGACATCTTTGATGGGTTAGTTTTAGAGGATTAGTGATTAACTTCACGTGTGTTGCTGCGGGTACCTATCATTTTCAAAGCATGATACTGGAAGTGCCCCGAGCAATGTCAACTACAATTTCTGCATTTCGCCTCGATAGATGTACGGCCGCCGCGGTCGGCAAACAAACCCGCGTCCTTGTGCTTTGCAGCGCAGCGCCACAGCAGCTAAGGTAACGCGGGTGTGAAGAGCGCTGCATATTATGTGCCATACACCCGGTAACGCAAGTTGGCGTCAATGGCAGAAGGAAACCGCGCGTACGTCAGTAAATGTCATCTCGTCACAATCCACATTCAGCGAGCTCAGCCGGTGAATCGAATGGGCGTAGCGAACTCAGCATCTCGGGATCATCACGGAGTGTGTGCGTGTGTGTGTATGTGTGTGTGCGTCACGATAACGTCGTCCGAGATACGGTGTACCCGCGAATGCTCTCCGCGCCTTTTGCTAACGGTTCACGAACTCGTGAAGCGGCCGGCACCAGTCGCGTCGCTGACGCAACGCGTAGTCAGCCGCTCGGCCACTCCACACAAGTGGGACGCTTTATCTGCGAGTCTCCAGTGCTCACCGTTTATTGCAGATATCTTTCGCAATGCATGGCCTTATCAGTGCATCTTGTCTATTTCTGGGGGCCGTATTCACACGCACACAAAAAAGAAGTTTTACGCTAGAGTGGTCCGTCAGAGAATTTTTCAGCACTTCGTATTGCTGGGCGTATCAATATCGAAGGCGAGTGGCCAATGGCAAGCAGCACGTACGAGCGAAACGATTTTCAAATTCTGCCCGAGATGTTTTAGCATTCGGAGGAAGCAAATAAGGTACGTTCAGACCAAAACACACACACACACACACACACACACACACACACACACACACACACACACACACACACACACACACACACACACACACGCGCGCACGCGCACACACACACACACACACGTACGCATGGGAGGGTCATACAGTCGAAATATTTTAGTGATATCATATTCCTTGGGCACGAGAGAGCTAACAGCTCTTATTAGAAATTGTCTTTGTCTAGTTGCAAGAAGAAGCGCTGTTGTTTACCCCTTCTTCGTTCTATACGTCCATGCGCGCTGCTCCTCTTACAACTATACACCAACTATAGCCCAAGCCCTCAATGTGTTGCAATTACTTGGGTGCAGTCCTCCACCGTGGTGCAGTGGTTGCGGTGCTCGGCTGCCGACCCGAAGGTCAGAGGCTCCACCCGGACCACGGTGGTCAGATTTCGATGGAGGCGGAATGCTAGAGGCCCGTGTACTGTGTGATGTCAGTGCTCGTTAGCTAACACCAGGTGGTTGAAATTTCCGGAGCCCTCCACAACGACATGCCTCATAATCGTATTGTGGTTTTGGCGCATAAAATCCGGAAATTATTCTTATAAATGTAGACATTTATATTGAGACAGTTTCCCCTTCCCCCTCCCCTCCTTTTTTTTTTTAAATGTCGTTCTCAGTGCTCACGTGAAAGGGGTATCATACGATCAGTGTATAAGAGTATTGAGCCATCGCATATTTAGTATATGACTATCGTATACAGCACCATCCCATCTTACTGAAGCATTAAAACGCAGCCAATCCTTATCCTCCCGCCGCGGTGGTCCAGTGTCTATGGTGCTTGACTGTTGACCCGGAGGTCGCGGGATCGTGTACCGGCCGTGCAAAGGTCTGTGTGCTTAGATTTAAGTGCACGTTAAAGAACCCCAGGTGGTCGAAATTTCCAGACCCCCCCACTCACTACGGCGTCTGTCGATCATAATAATATTCTGAATCCGGGACGTAAAACCCATACAATTCCTATTATTATTAGCAGCCTATCATTACCATTAAGGCACTTTGATGTCTGCGGCTTCAACGATGTATTAAACGCTGGCGATTTCGCTTTTCGAGCTGAAAGTTCCATGCGTTACGTAAGTGTCCTAAAGCGCATACAGCGATGTTTAGTTGTTTTATCAATGCAGAAACGTTAAAAGCTACGCGTTCGATTTTCACTACAAATAACGCGAGAACTACCATTGTTGCTAGACCCCACAGAATAGACCCGCGTGATTGGTATTGTCACTTTATTTTTATAGGCAGGAGGCACATTGGACAGCAAACTGCAAAAGCTCACTTCATGTGGCTTGCGCACGTAAGGTTTCTGTCTTCATTGAAAGATATAAAAGTAGATTATTTTGTTTGCGGAAATAAATTCATTCCATGATAGTAGCATGATAGTAGCGCTTCTTGGTTTGTGGTTAGTGTTGGCTTCCACGATCCCATAGTATTTTCTGTAGCATTAATCTCAAAATGTTTAATCGTTGAGCTGAAACAAATACGCCACTAAACGCCATGCTCGACTCACTTCCCCAGCAAGATCCGCATCCTGCCTTGGCCACACAGGAGGCGTGTGCTGGAGCACTCGGACCACATTTCTCGCGCTTCGAACGATTCCGGCAAGTGTGGGAAATTATTCGTGCTCGTTCAGCCGTAAGCCATCATTGTTGGGTAGGGTAGCAAACCGGGTACAACCTGGTTGACCTCCCTGACTTTCCTTTGCCTTTGTCTCACTTTCTCCCTCCCTTGGGGCAACACCCAGTAGAACTTTATTGAACCTCATGAAAAAACGTTTTCGCCGAAGTGCTTTGGCAGCCTGCGTTCACAACATTAAAAATGGCCGTAGCTTCCAATGCCTTTTGCTTAGCAACTTCGTGCAAAGGAAAACACGGTGGTGTCCGTCGGGAACAGAGGAAGAAGGAGCGGAGAAAAGGAAATGATGGGACGTCACAAGCGAAGGGAAAGAACAAATAATAAATAGGTTAGCGCGATTGACACCATTGAAGCCGGTAGGAATGAGCATGGCTCGTGACGTCATGGTTCCGTGCTCACAGCTGGCACACTACCAAGACACAGGAGGTAGTCGAGAGTTTCAGGATTCGGTTACGCAGGCCTTGAATCCCTTAGTTTTCTTTTTGGTTTCTAAAACCTCGCCGCAGATGCTTTATAATACTGTTTGTCCTCCGCTAGCCTAAAGAAAAGAGAATCACGCTCCGACCATCACAAGGTCAACGCGGAGGCACATTGATGGCGGTATGCATCTTGTTTTTGGGTCCAAAACGCAGACCGAAATAGTGGTTAACGTATGATGAATGAGGCGCACCCAAGACGATCGCGTACAGAAAGCTCAGTGTGCCCCATTGTAAAGCTGTCTATTAGCAGTGTCGTAAATTGCGGAGGACTGGAAAAGGTTTCAGGTTTCCCGTATGCCTTGTGAAGGCGCGCGAGATTAAGTATAGCTTCAAGTAGATGCAGTGCCGGGAATGAGCCAAACACTCTAAGCTGTGCTGAAAAATGCCACCCGAAACGTCTGAGGACTCCAGAACGAATCGAGGCAAGCGCACCAATGCATTTGCTTTAAAGGTACGTAACATGTACGTTTCAAGTCGAGTGTGAACATAATCTTTAAAAATAGCGTTTTTCTGTGAATACTGAAGTACATTCGCTTCCCCAATCCGTACACGCTTAGCGTAGCGTGAAGAAAAAAACAACCGATGAAAGTGCTAGGGTGTCCGTTGCCGCACATTTGCCGTCGACATTTCATACTGGAGACCTGCTGCTCGTGTGTTCGCGGGCTTTCATTTTTCTCACAGGCTAAGCGCAGAACTTTAAACTCTATATGCTGGTGCCCGAAGCTGAATTATCATACATCTTTAATCGTATCTACGCACTCACATCTCCAATTTCCCGATTGTATGATTGGCTGTGTGGTCTCCCATCGATAGGATTTGAACTTAAGTGCCAGCATAATTGCGTTTGTTTCTTAGTTTACTTCGCACTATGCTTAGAGCTGCTATGAAAGTGCTGTCAGACGTAAGCTCGCGAACGCTTCAATTCGAAGCAAAGTGGCGCGCACGTTATTTACACAGATATCACTCAAGCCGGCTTCTTCGTATTACAGAGGAACCAACACTTCCGGAACCTCGTTGCTTTTTGTGTCCAGTGCATGTCCCGTTCTGCACTTCGGTTGTCCTCATCCGTCAGGCGCAGGCATATGCAACTTCGCAGTGTTGTACAAACTTGCTAGTCCAATCGGATGAGTTGGACAACTGCAACATGTTATTCAGCTCAATGCGACAGCTTTCATGTCCTATCTACCGTCCAATAAAAAGGACGAAATCATGAGACGCCGAAGTGAGGAGAACTTCGTGACATTATCAAATATTTATGGTTATTTTCCTACGCTATGTAACTACTGCTTTGCGCCATACTGGCACAGCGGCCTGGTGTCCACACAGAAACCATTTCGCTATGGTCTCAATTTCCTTATTGCGACATGTTATCGTCCCAGATTCGCGATGTCTAGTATTAATTAGTATACTGCTTAATTACACGCGGTGTGACTAATTCGGACTGGCTCGCTCTCGCGAATATGCCGCCTCCTTTCTCGTGGCACCTAGACGACCACTGCGCCTAATGACGCCATGGCTGACTACGCCAACGACAAAACAATATCCCAGCGGTACCTCGTTCAAACTTCATAGAGGGATTAAGTAAGAATCTACGCAGCGCGCGGATAAACAGGCAACGATATTTCTGGGGCTGCACTGACTCTAATCACTACTGATGTATGTACTGCGGTAGTGTCTTTCCTGTGTGCTCCGTTGCTGATCTCTCATACGGTTGTCGGTGCGTGCGCATCCGTGTGTTCGAGCGGGCGGGCATGCGTGTCTATGGGGGCGTGCAGTGTGTGCTCGTTTGTGTGCTTCCGTAACCAGCAGCGTCTATATACTGA